>NC_143015.1:5879648-6129648 GCF_055824585.1 Amblyomma mixtum | reverse complement strand
CTCTCAAACTTGCGTGCCGGGGCGCGGAGAGCAGCGTCTTTTGTCATGGAAATAAAAATAGTTGAATAGATGAGATTGTAATCACTGGGATTTTTTGTATCATTTGCGATTATACATTCTAAAACACTAATCGCGCCGCCGGCTTTTCTTGTAATGATGCTAAATAAAGCTTTCCGTCCTAAAAGGGAAAGCCGTTCGTAATGGAGGGCTCCGCTACTATTCCGACTAGCTGGTCATCCTTAAATTGCACTGCTATGGCAGAAAACCTGGGGCCTTTTGTGGGGCTTTTCACTATGCCGCATATTTCTTTCTTCTTTTTAATCACTCCATTTTGGTTCGGCTCAGATGCACAGCGACGGAGAGAAGGAAGGAAGAAAAACGTTTTTGTACGTATTGTTTTTCCTGTGGTTCTAAGGGAATGTTCAGTGACGTTCTCTCTTTGATCGTATCCCCAGGAGTCTCCTCTGTCGACGTAGTCCAAGAGGTCATCCTTCGCAAAATTATTAAGCTTGCCCTTGACCTCCTCTTCACTACTTCAAACAGCGGGCTTGTGGCCCTTGGGGTGCAGAATACTTTCCGGGAGCTATGGGAGGCGCACCTTACACACCAGTATACGCGCCTGTCGCGAACCGAGTCGGGTCGCAGCCTTTTTGCTCGACTCCATTTCCAACAGACCACTCATGGAAGACAGGTTTCACATTCCAGAACTGTAGAGACGCGCCCTCCATGTGTGACCTCTTCCAGCCAACATGACACACGAAGACCATAATGGTCGCCGCCTGGCGCGAGTGGAAGCCCTAGTCAGACATTATGGCCACAAAACAGGTGTATACTACGTGGACGCCTCCGGCCGTCACCAGTGGGGACGGTACACGGTCGCGGTAGTTCACAACAGCAACATAGTTAACGGCCTCACCTTTAGAGCCCGCAGTGCAACACAAGCAGAAGAGGTCGCGCTTGCTTTCGCAGGCCTCACATTCCTATTCAACATACATAATCGCGGACTCGAGAGGACCTGTCGGAACATCGAACAAGGCTGCACTCTCTTCCTAGCCTATCTAATATACAAATATTGCATACGGGATACGGACCCCGCACATCGTTACCTTATATGGGCCCCTGCTCGTCAGGGGTTGGCAGGAAAGGAGACAGCAGACGCAGCCGCCCGCGTAGTCTCTCACCAGGCTGTTTTCTCCTCCCCACCCAATCAGGAACCGGATTATAATGCGGTGTATACCTACAAAGGTGTTACAGTCTACTATCAAGGTAGTCATCGCCTTTACTCTCGCCCATGTAAATGCCTCAAGAAGGCGGATCAGCGGCTCCCTCTCTGCCTTCTCACCAATACATTGTTGTGCCCGGCAGCACTAAAACATTTTGACCCCTCCTTTAACGGCAGCTGTCCGCACTGTAAAGTAGTGTCTTCGGACACCTATCACGATGTGTGGGCCTGCCGCACCAACACTTCTATTCCCCCCATTCCGAACCCAACCTGGGAGGAATGGGAGGCGACCCTGCCGGGCTACCACGACCTACAGGCCCGACAAGCCTTAATGCCATGGTACTATTGTTTTTTGGGCGGATTTTGCCAGAAGACGGACCGCTCGTTGTCAGCCTCCGCCCGGGCGTGGGGCGAAAAGGCGTTGTACGATCACTTGGCTGCTTGCGGACGAGACGGATGGTTCGAGCCTTCCGATTGGCGCTCCCGGCAGTGCCGCCTGGCTAATTGGGTACTTTTTTCTTATTTCTTTTTTAAGCCCAAACTAATATCTGTCTAATCGGGTGCGGCGGCACAGGTATGCGTTTGTAGCGAAACTCACAGATATCTTGCGGTAGAAATTACCCGTACTAACTGTGGCGTATTCGAGACATATCCCTTGCGTCAACGTTTCTTTTGCTGTGGGACCTTCGTCGAAAGTAAAATCATGGTCGGCAGTGATGGCACGGTTCTTGGTTCAGCTCACCCTGACGGCCGCGAACCATTTCGTGACATCGAAGGCGAGTCCGATGATCTGAAGCGGTGCCGTCGGAAGCGATAAGTTTTTTGGCCATTTCTACCCAAGAGCCTGAAAAACGCGTCACATCGCAATCGAGTACTCCTCGTTCGACGATGCGTTCTCCCAACGGCCCGTAATTTCTGCCCCAAAAAAAACAGAATGCTGCCTGCTCTGAAGGTTTCGCTGCCCCGACGATTTTAGAACGCCGACGCGATTCTTACTGCGAATTCTCGACCTGGCAAGGCTGCAGTACAGGCTGCTAACAACAGTCCGTAATTATAATCGGGATAATCACATTTTTTTTTCAATAGTTCAGATTAGATACTTAAAATGTTTAGGCAGTTAGTCACAATAACACCCTGCAGTGTTTCTGCATTGCTGACAGAGAAAAAAAAAATTAATTGGACTTGCAGCCTTTCCCAAGCATTTTGCAGTCAGTGTATTATGTAAACGGCTTTCTCTTGGCTCCCTATACTGTTACTTTAAAATACATACTTACCTATTCAATATATAAGGTGTGTGTGTGTGTCTTAAATTCGCATACATTTAACATTCACAATTTAGCACAACACTACCGTCAAACAGAAATGCTGACGGACATGAGAAGTCATGTTTCCAGGTATTTGGAACAGGCAAAATCAGTTGTGGAAAGCGTGTTGTCGGGCTAGTTGGTTCTGCATAGTATATAAGTGAATTGCTCAACAACTTAGACAGGACACAGAAAGAAACACATACAACAGTTCACGAGCGCAACTACCAACTCTTTAATGGGGTGAAACAACAACAGCATATATAAAGAAAAGCAGAACATGCGTAAAGGTAGAGCAGGCACACACATCACAAATACCGCAATTTTATACAAACGAATCAAGATATGAAACTTCGGCATCATAGATCTTAAAACACAAACAAAATAACCTTCGAAACCACCTATCACACTAAACTTTGCACATACGAACTTCGGAAACAATGTATGGAAACACCTCGTGTACGCACAAATTACGGTTTTCAGAGGTTAGGATGACAAATTCCTGAATTAATTAATCAATACCCTATTATTCTGGATACTGCACGCAGCACTCCCTCTGTACGTAAATACAAAATGTTAATTAAAGCAATGCTCATAAATGAACCTTAAAGATGAAAACTGAACGTATACCTATCACTAGTGTACGTTTTGTAAATACTGCTATGGTCGAATTGTGTTTTAAAGTATGCTGTTTGTTTTTCCGCCGAAAGCCTGTGTTTTGTAAGGATGTCTTATGTATTGTGTAAAAAATATTGTATGTGTGTTCTATTATGTAATGCTCTTCTTGATTTTTGTAGCCTGTGGTGCCGCCTGTCATCCGGGTGGCGTGGCCTCGTCAGACAATGTATGCCTTTTGCCACGTCACCCTGGACAACCTTCAATGTCTTCAATAAATTCTGAATGAATGAATGAAGATGTGCAACGAAGCATCACTTACGCAGCGATCAGGTAGTTTTTTAACATGGAAGGCCTCTAAGTCAAGCCGGGCTTTTACATTCGTACTCCTGCCTAGAATCTTTGTCATCTCAAATCTTGCCCTGCACTTGCCGGAAGAAATGTGCCTTACAAGGTTTGAATTTTTATCATTATTGTCAACATTTTTTGCATGCTCCCGTAGCTGGTCATTAACGCAACGGCCAGTTTGGCCTACATAGGAAGAGCCACAAGAAAGGGGCAAGCTGTATACCACTCCTATGGCGCACTTAACATAGGAAGTGCCATGCCTTTTTTTGCAACCCCTTTCACAAACGCCAGATATGCGGCAGCAAAGCTTTGATAGCTTGTTGGGGGCTGAGAACACCTTTGGTAAATGGTGTCTACCGGCCACTTTCTTCAGGTTATGAGACACCTGGTACACATAGGGGGCCACAACCGGCTTTGAAGCCGAGTAGTCAGGTCTTTTTTGGACGCCTTTTTGTTTCTGCAGGAGGGTTTCAGCGACGGCAGATATGACCGTACCAGGGAAGCCTACCGCCAAGAGGCGGGAAACCTGATAGTCGAGACTTTCCTGCATGCTTTGAGGGCACGACTTGTGAAGCTCCAAGGTTGTAAAAAGAGCCATTGCGTCTCTCTGTGTGGAGTCGGCGCTTCACAAGTCGTGCCCTCATAGCATGCAGGAAAGTCTCGACTATCAGGTTTCCCGCCTCTTGGCGGTAGGCTTCCCTTGTCCGGTCATATCTGCCGTCGCTGAAACCCTCCTGCAGAAACAAAAAGACCTGACTACTCGGTTTCAAAGCCGGTTGTGGTCCCCTATGTGCACCAGGTGTCTCATAACCTGAAGAAAGTGGCCGGTAGACACCATTTACCAAAGGTGTTCTCAGCTCCCAACAAGCTATCAAATCTTTGCTACCGCATATCTGGCGTTTGCGAAAGGGGTTGCAAAAAAAGGCATGGCACTTCGTATGTTAAGTGCGCCACAGGAGTGGTATACAGCTTGCCCGTTTCTTTTGGCTCTTCCTATGTAGGCCAAACTGGGCGTTGCGTTAATGACCGGCTACGGGAGCATGCAAAAAATGTTGATAATAATGGTAAAAATTCAAACCTTGTAAAGCACATTTCTTCATGCATGTGTAGGGCAAGATTTGAGATGAATAAGATTCTAGGCAGGAGTACGAATGTAAAAGCCCGGCTTGTCTTAGAGGCCTTTCATGTTAAAAAACTATCTCATCGCTGCGTAAGTGATGCTTCGTTGCAGATTTATGATGCTGAAGTTTCATATCTTGATTCGTTTGTATAAAATTGCGGTGTTTGTGATGTGTGTGCCTGCTCTACCTTTACGCATGCTCTGCTTTTCTGTATATATGCTGTTGTTGTTTCACCCCATTAAACAGTTGGTAGTTGCGCTCGTGAACTGTTGTATGTGTTTCTTTCTGTGTCCTGTCTAAGTTGTTGGGCAATTCACTTATATACTAAATCATTTGTAATTAAAGCAGTTCTACATTTCAAAGAACAGTGACAATGCAACCTTAGTGACTTATTTTTATCATGTTTTCAGGCCATTATTGAAGCAAAATAGAAATAGCACTATATGACTGCAAAGGAGCTTAGACGTGCACCACTGGGCCAAAAATTTCATGGCTCTGGTCTGCAAAGTGACAGCGGGCCATCAAGTTGTGCTTTAGGATTCCTTCCTGAGCTCATATTAGTTGCACAAGCCAGACTGCAGCGTTGAAAACATGTATGCGAAATTCTGCTGAAGGCCTTGTCATGGTTGCCATGTACAGAACAAGCTGGCATATATTCTTTGCAACTACAAAGCATTCTCAAATTTCGTTGAGAATGCAAAACAAAAGTGGGTGCCTTTGTATTGCATAAAAGTCTGTACATGACATTCTCATTAATATAAATATAATGAGATGTCGGAGCCAGTAAACTGGATTACAGGTAGAGTAAATGCAAGAACCAATTTGGAGGGTTTACATGGCAACGGCTCCTGGCTTAGGGTGAGAAAGAATACTTGTATAGTCAGGCAAACAGGTTACGATGGCCATATTATCTCGTTATCTCGAGCAAACACTAACAGCTCAAGCAGAATTTGTAAAATTGCATTTCCAGTATGGGAGCTATGATGTCGTGCAATAAAATGCAATTAAAATAAAGCCGTTTAAGTATGTGACTGGCATATATGCATATATTCTCGGATACAGCCTTAATGCAATGTTTAAAGTTATTTTCATCGATCAGTAAAATGCAGAATTGTTGAATGTAACGATGACCAGTTCCTAAGGTAGCAAGCAAAAGTGAGCATTGCTAACTGTTAACTGTGGTTCATACCAGTTAACAAATGCTGAATTTTAGAGTGCTATTATTTGCTGACTGTCAACATGTTCCCCAATGTATACCTATATCACTGTATTTGAGCTAGCTGGGGTGCTTGGACGTCCCGACGACTCCTTAAGGAAGTCTGTGGCTGGGATGCAGTAGGTCTCCGTTCCATCTGGAATTGTAACAGGTGTCAGGTTGAGTAAGCGAGTACATGGCCATCACGGGAGCCCAAAATACTGCAGATGACTTCCGAGTGCGTCAGTGTTTTATTGCGCTCGGCGCTTTCACTGAATCTTCTCGTTGAGCATAATCGTCAGGTTTACAGCTGCGGTGGCATCAATACTCTTCTGCCGAGCCCAGTAAGTCAGGGTTGCTGCAAAAGAAAGCATAATTGTACACTTTTATACGTGACTAGAGAATAGCACAGCAACCACAACAAACAAACCCAGTAATTTACGCCACTTTTACCGACGCAAGTCTATGAAGCGTCAAAGGTTGCCCTTGCGGCTCGACAAGGCAGTCGTGCTAAGCAAAGTGTGCTTGCACACGCACTTCGGCACACCATCCGAACGCATGCCACATTTCGGTAGTAGAGGCCAGATGCGTACATCACACGTCTTTGTTTCAATACACAGCGAGTTTGGCAAAACTGCCAAACGAGTGAGCGTAAAAATATAACGTGCCGATAAATGCGTTAGAATTTTTTCATTACGAACGCAAAAATAGCATAAAATACACTTCAATGAGTAAACTGAGACTGAGTACGCACCAGGAAAGGTCACAATTCCAGCCAGTGAAAACGACTTGTAGTCCTAATTCATACTGACGGGTCCACTTCGCCGAGTAGTAAAAGCAAGCAAACTCTTCCTTCAGCTCCATCAAGGAAAGAGCTGTTGAACAATCTCGCCAGCAATAATAAGGGAATAATTAATTCTGTGTCGAGGTTCTTCAAACACAACGTTCCCACGAAACACGATGAGAAATCGCACACGCCGTGCGCTCTACCACTGCCGCCATGGCTGAACCTAGCCTCGTGCGAAACTGACACATATTTTGTATCGTCTCTTTTTTGTACTTAGTAGCAGGCTCGCTGTGGCACGAAAAATAAGTTAACAAATCTTAAATTGTAGCATATTACTTTTTCAAAGCTGCAATCGCCATGTGCAGTTTGCGCTATTATTGATAAAATACGATACGAACTACAACGCAATGGAGGCGTAGACAATTCACCGCGCTTTCCCGGCCGCCGCCTGTCCGCGGCACAGAACAGGCATATGGGCAGCACATGTAGCAAGAAGGCAAGATAACCAATTATCATTAGGGTAACGGGCTGGATTCAGAGAGAATGCAAGCACAGCAGAGAGGACCAGGGCAGGTGGGCAGATGAGGTTCGGAAGTTTGCTGGGATAAGGTGGCCGCCGCTGGCACAGGGTTAACTGGAGAAATTTTTGGCCTGCAGTGGACATGATTACAGTGTTGACATGATGATAAAAAGCGGGACTCAAGAAGTTTATTCTCAAGAAATATGAGGTCACACATTCAGCTGCACAAATGCATAAGCTTTCCTCAGTTCAACATTCGAATAGTTAGTTATCATTGCTAGCGCGATTAGCAGATTTAACACATTTTTGAGAAACATTAACTCCCAAAAATTGAACTGAACTAATTTTTGTACTTTAAATAGTTGGATAAGTTTAATAAAACATGCTTAATCAGAAAAAATTGTTATTATATAGTTCTGGCTGCTAAATAACGAAGTTTTTTAGTGTGTCCTCACTTTTCAGTCTGGTTGAAATAGCTTGCAGGCTGTAGCACAAGGTATAAATTGAATGTTAGAATAGTAATGAAATAACAATGCGAATCCTGACCAAAGCGACTGGCATTTCAAACCAACTGCGTACAGTTCAGTCAGAAACCTGATGCGTGTGCATTCAGATTTGTCTTTACTACTTCCCGTATTTTTCTTCTTTCTAGGCAGGATAATGTTGCCGTGAAGCGAGCACGAAAAAACACAAAAACACAGGCAGCGCTGGTCATGCCTCCAATTTGTAGTCAACGGGGATTTCTAACTTTAAATGCAGTAAGGCAACACTAAATATCGAACGATTGAAAAATATGGAATTCTTAAATTATATATCTCACTTACATACCCAGGACGTGACAAGTAATATCTACGAGGAGTCTAGGTTAAGGTAGATATAATGTCGTGGGTACGTCTCCAGCTTTTCCACGAAAAAAGGTTGGTAGATAAGACGTCTGAGAGATTTTGCTTTGGTACATAGACGTTCAGACTTAATCTGGACATCTATGGGAGGTTTGTGGTTTGCTGGGAATACTACTATCGATAGTACTAACGATAGCGCGCTATCGATAGTACTATCGATAGTCTTTTTTACCATCGATAGTTCGATAGTGACTCAACTATCGATGGTATCGATAGTACTATCGATAGTTTTGCATCACTAGCGATCAGTCCTGCTGTGGCGTATCAATCGGAAAGCGATCGCTTTCCGCAAGACGCTTCCTACCTCTCCTTTCATCAGGCTCCATTGCTCGGCTTAAGCACCTCTGACAGTGGCGGCATTGAAATGCAGGACGATGCAGAAGCGTGCGTGGACACGACGATACGCAGGCCTGACAAGAATGTATTGCAGCGCGTTCGAAACTGTCTAGAGCGCGTAGAGCGAAAGCGTTTTCCGCACCACTTGCCTCTGTAGGTGAAACTGGTGACGTCACCACTAGATTATGTCACACATAAGTGATAACGAAGTAATGACAACTTACTAATTAGTGACTAATTACTGTTTAATGACTAAATACTAATTAAGTTATAATTAATGACGCTTAAGCTTCGCCTTTAGGAGTGGAACGCGGCATCGTGTTGTAGCGCTGCCAGGCAGTCCACGGAACGCCGCCACCCGTTCGGCGCGATGCCTTGCCCTTTGAACGCGACGCTTTTTGAGGAAAGGAACTTTCGCAGTAATTCTCTGTCATCTCGGTGGACACCCGAACCGCACCGTACAGGAAGGGAGGATCGCCACCACCCGTTCGGCGCGAAGCTACCGGCGCTTGTATGCCGGTCCTGTAGGAGTGCTTAGAGAGTCTCGTTAAATCTCGTACGGTGCCCGGATGCTCTCGTTTCAGTGTCCGGATGAGTGGAATTCAGTGCCCGGATGTTGGCTCTCGGCCTCGGCGTGATGTCAGCACACTGCCGACAACGGGAGCTAAAAGCATTTCATGCTTAAAAATTGGCTTCTTCCACACGTGAAAACGCGCGCTTTCCCAGTCTTCGTTGCATGCGAGTTCGCACGCATGGACGCATGCGCAAAGCGAGCGAACACCAAGTGACAGAGTAAGCATACAAGCGTTTGCGGGCAGGTAGGCTGGAAACGCTGATTGGTAAAAAAAAATATGACGTTATACGCGTAACGTCAAAGGTCACGTGATATTTAGTGACGTCATATCCGGTTGGGGACAGGCATGTTTTACCGAGATTGTTCCCCGCCACCGCTCGTCAGCGGACGGGGCTGCTCGCGAGGAGCCGAGAAGCGAGGAGGCAGCGTGCACTGCAGCGTTGCCTACTTGGCGTTTCACCGTCATGTCTTTCGATCCGCCGCGGTGGTGGTGGTGAAAAACTTTAATCAAAGAGAGCTTGAGGGTAAAAAAAAAAGAAAAAAAAAATAACCCTGCTGCATGGTCGGTATCCTTAGTCCGGGACACCGCATGACGAGGCCCCGTCTCGAGCCCGCTTGACCAGAGCCCTTTGGGACTCCAGTGTGGAGCAGTTGAGGAGGGCAGTCTCCCATGCCTCTCGGGTGGGGGTGGGGGAGGGGGGAAGGTGAGGATTCTGAGTACATGCCCACACCATGTGAAAGATATCGCAGATCCCTCCACAGTGCGGGCAGCGCCCATCTGTGTTCGGATCGAAGTGTTTTGCTATTGCAGGACAGAGAAGGGTTCCTGTCTGCAGGCGCCGCAGAGTTCGCTCCTCCGCCTTACTCAGCCCCTTGGCGGGTGCCGGGTAGAGACGGTGGCTGTCGCAATAGTAAATTAGGATTTCGCGGAACCGCAGAAGCGGTTTATGAGCTTCTGAGCCATGAGAGCTAGGATGAGGAGCCCGGTGTGTGAGCGCTCGGGCGGCCGCATCAGCGGCCTCATTGCCTCGTAGACCCTGGTGGCCAGGAGCCCAGATCACTTTTGTGCGAGTTGGATCGGCGAGAGCGCGTCTTAGAATTTGCGAGTTCAGAGGTGATATTTCGCCTGCAAGATAATGTTCACAGGCCCGGCGAGAGTCTGTGATAACCGTTTTCGATTTTGGATCGGCGGCAGCGAGAGCTATTGCGACTTCCTCCGCTCGTGCTGAATTTGGGGCCCGAAAAGATAGCCCATCGACATTCATTCCCCGGTGGACTACGGCAGCCGTGAAGAATCCCGCGGGCGACGGCCCTGTGATGTCCACGTAATAGACGCCCTCTTTATAGCCATATTGCCTCTCAAGCGTGCGAACCCGCGCTTGTCGTCTGCCTTCATGTGAAGCCATGTCCATGTTACGCGGGAGCGGAGCGACCAAGAGCATGTGGCGCCACAGCACCGGGATGTTCTCCGCCCCCTCTGGTATGCATGTGTGTTGGATGTGTAAGCGGTTTAGCAGGCGGCGCCCAGGCACCGTCTGCGGTGGCTCAGTGGCTATGGCGCTCGGCCGCTCATCCGAAAGACGCGGGTTCGATCCCGGTCGGGGTGCTCGAATTTCGATTGGGGCGAAATTCCAGAGGCCCGTGTACTGTGCGATGTCAGTGCACGTTAAAGAACCCCAGGTGGTCGAAATTTCCGCACCCCCTTCACTACGGCGTTCCTCATAGCCTGAGTCGTTTTGCGACGTTAAAACTCCAATAAACCATAAACGCATGTTTTTCAGAGCGCGCGCGAGATTAAAAAGCGCACATGTCGCGCTGCGCTGTAACACTGCATGCCTGCTTCTGTGCATTTCTTGCAGACTCCTTTCAGTCATGCTTAGCTACACTTTTGACCAAAAGGCTTCTTAAACAGTTATTTCAAGTTTTATTGCTATGTATAAAGAATATGTCTGTAGCAGGTACGTGAGCCCAAACAAAAGAAAACTGTTTTTATTCACCTTCAGTATTCCTGCTTATCGAGACCTGAGAATTTATATGTTGCAGTACAACTTTTTTCAGGCATCATAACTGATGATTTGATGTGTTTGGTACATATTGGTCTTGAGACATTTAATGTCTGTTGGGTGAAAAAAAATATACGAAATAATACTTGACTGCATCAATTGTGACTGAAGCAACTAGCATCACGTATAGCATGCTCTTGAAATTCCACTAGCTGTTGTACAGAAGTCTGTAATTGACTTCATTGTAGCTTCATACTTGCACCATTTAAACTCTGCCCATAGCTCTTTTTTCACAAAAGGAAATGTGATTAGGTTTCTGAATAGAGCTGTGCACGGGCCGCCATTTCGAACCCCCGCCCGGCCCGGGCCCTAACCTACCGACAGGAAGCCCGGCCCGACACTGAAGGACCCTGAGCACGCTCGTGCCCGGCCCGACCTGCAAAGCGGCGACGACACAAAACGAGAATTTCAGGAAAATGAGTTTATTTCAGTGACATTCAAATTTTGACCTCGCATTCCAGATCACAGTTGCGAATATACACAAGACACAACGCATAAAGGTACAGATTTATCACTCTAAGTTAATATGCAAGCTGTTCATTGATGATGATGTTTTGATCGAAACAAGAGCGGCGCTCTTTCATTACGAATCCTGCGGCGCTGAAATGTTTCTCGCTGCTTGAATTGGTGACCGCAACGGATAATATTTTCATAGCAAGAAGAGAAACGCTTGAAGTACGAAGGGGAGTGACAGGCGTGGTGTCGTAAGCCATGGATGGCGTGCCACGACAGGAAGACTTTTAGAGCGCAGCTCTTTGGCGTCAGTTCCTGGGTTTCGCGTCGTCGTCGGCGTCGGCGTCGGCCTCGTAACCAGCTCCGCCCCCAATGTCATGCTTTTCAATTGGTCGAAATGCTCGTGACGTCACAGTGCGCGAATTTCAAATGGGGCCAATTGTACTTTGGCTAGTAACCATGCAACCAATCAAAGGGATCGCATAGTGATGCTGCAACTAAGTTGGACTGAGTTTAGTTAATTGCTTAATTAATCAATTAGCCTAATTAATATAGAGGAGAATGAAGAGGTCAGAAGAAAAGAAAAGAAAGACGCGCGCCGCAGCGACAACAGCGTCCGCGGAAGGAGACGCTGCTGAAAAAACCAGATAAGTACGAAGCCGCGTTCCCTCCACCACCACGCACTTCCCCACTCAGTAAGACGTTGCTCGTTTCATATACGTTGTGTCGAACATCCTAGACAGTTCCAACAATTGACAGGTTAATGACAGAACACGATGGATAGAAATGCAGTAATGTAAATATGAAATAGCCTAATTAACCTTTCTAGTTAGACCGCATAAATCTATAAAACCAAGAACGAAATTGGTCGAGTTGGGGAATCGAACCAGGGTCTCCGGAGTGTGATACGAGCACGCTAGCCACTCCGTAATGCCAGCTGAATGGTTTGGAATGAACAAAGGCGCGTCTAGCTAATACGGCGTCTTCGTTCACTCCCATCTTCCCCCTTCCCCTTACGGCGAGGTGCAGGTGTCCACCCAGATATGCGAGAGAGATACATTTCCTTTCCTCAAAAAATAAATTTACCGTCCAGCAAGGCGTACAGCCGAATTGGCGATGGCGTTCTGTGGACTCCCTGGCAGCGTTGCAAGACGCTGTCGCGTTCCACTCTTACAGGCGAAGCTTAACATGTTAACCACACATCAGTAACACACGCAGACAGCCAATGGACGCGTCATTCGCTGGCAGCACTTGATTCATCATTCACAACCACATTCTTAACGTACGCTCCCTTGCCGCACATGCCAAGGACGTACACCACGATCACATTCTGCGCCATTCCTCTGTACTTTGCTTTGCTGAAACCTGGATGGATCCCGAAGAGCCTCTCGAAATCATAGATTTCCTATACTGCTGTGGTGCTCGCAGAGACCACAACACAGCGGCGGGAGTCGCTATCTACTTGCGCACAGGTCTCTCTGCAATACCAGTCGAAATGTTTGGCACGTCACATGAACTTGGCGAACTGTGCGCCGCAAAGTTGCCCAACGGCTTGCTGGTAGTAGCTGCCTACTTCGCCCCTACCGCACTCACGAAAGACGTCGTGCACTTCCTGCAACTCGCATTAACCGTCCATCGATCCACACCGATGTTAGTAGTGGGGGACTTTAATGTTGACATAAAGACAAACAGCAATTTCCTAACACTTATGCGGGAGAACATCCCGTTCCTCTCGCTCGTAACGCGTCCCACGGCTGTGACAACCTCGCGAGGCACTTGTATAGATCTCGTCTTTGAGAATCAAGCATTGGTGTACCAAGTCGAACATATATCAGTCTATTTCTCCGACCACAAAGCTTCCTTCATGACTGTCAAGAACTGTTAGTGGAATCTTTGTTAAAGGAATACGTGTGAAAAATAAAAAAAAAAAACTCTGTGATAGCGCATACATGTGTTGCTCGATTTCTTTGCCTCAATCTATCGAAAAGGTGAAACAGCTTTTTGCTGCGCTCAAATTTCGCATTAGGAAGTAACGTAATCGTCGGTAATTTTTGACTTGTCGGAGGATAAGCGAGCAAATAAGCGACAGCGCGGCACTATCCTGCGAATGCCGATGTGGCCGCGACGTCCCTGCTTCTGCTATTCACGGGATGGCACGGTGCTGTGTTCACTTCGCTGACAAGCGATTACGGCGAAACGCAGCCAACAAGGCTGCGCCAGAATAGTACGAGCTGAGCCGTAGTGGAGGCACCAGTGACATTCTACTAATGACATACATGTTTTGCCCCCCCCCCCCCCCCCCCTTCGCTCTCGCCCGCGACTGTTGTCCGTCTCCCCTGCCGGAACCGGAGAGAGTAGCTCCTGCCGGGTAGATGGACAAAAGAGAAGGCTGCCGGCTCTGCGGTGCGCTGCGAAGCGTCTTTCCTAGAATGGAACCCCAAAGCTTCCCATCGTTATCTTCGCTGGATACCGACAGCGGCGAGTGGAAAAATTTAACCTTTTTCCGAGGAGCTGCTGCAAGAAAACATAGGCATCTCGCGCGACACCGTGACCCCGCGACCTCGCGTGCGCCGTACGCAGCCCTGCCTCTGCTTCCCAGAACCTTCCATTCTTCTTACAAGGTGCCCAAAACTGGTTGCTTTTCCCCAACGTTTGTACTTGCTAGAACCAAAAATGCGTTTCCAGCCCCAGCTAGCCTTTTTTTAGCGTTTGTACTATCCTCCCGTCCTTGTACATTCCCTCCTGGATGGTCTAGACACAAAGCACTTCCTGCTGTGCATGCAAGACGCCCAGCGCACCACACCCATATTCGCACTTCCGCATATGATACATGCTTTACCCAACTTAGAGCCCTGGGTGTTTGGTTCTGAGTAACACCGTATGGCGCGTAGTGCATTCCCATCAGGCAGAATTAAAATATGAGAAAAATTCATCGCAAGATATATTTCCTTGTATTCTCGAAGTTAATTACTTCTATACTAACTCCTCTCTTCTGAAGTGACCAAAAGATAAAACAACTCAGCGTGTAAAAAGGTGAATGCAAAAATACACTACTTTTGTGCAAACTTCACAGGAAGTGCACATAAATTGCCACAAGTGCATGGCCAATTAAGGAAAAAAAGGGCAAAGGACGGAGACGCAGAACAGGAACACAGGACGACGCTGTGCTCTGTGTTCCTGTATTCTGTGTTCCCAGTTCTGTGTCCCCGTCCTTTGCGCCAGTTTTCTTTCCACAATCATGCACCAATTAAGTCGCCCAGCTCTCCCCTCTACTGAACCAATAAGGCATCAGCTTCACAGTGCATTATTGTTATATCTTACGCTACATATTTTCTAATTGTTTTTGCTGCAAAAGAGGTGTAAGAGGTCAGCATACACGTCTTTCGTTTGCTTAGGAAGAAAGCAGCGCAGTCGAGAAAGTTACTCCCTGCTGCCAGTGAACATTTGAAAAATGCGGTTTTTTTCAGCGCCAGTATAAAATCCTTACATGCTGACGGTATGTTGAAATTTTTGTTAATGCATCATAATAATTACCTCATGAAGCCCCAGCTCTTGCGGCCCACGACGAAGAGTATGATGATTTATAGCAATATTTGAAGTGCATTTATGAACCAAGTTCTTATTGCTCTAACGTTCTCGTAAGCAAATAAAACTGGTAATTATGATAATTTTGATAATGCCTTTATGGAGCTAACACCACCAGGACGTGGTAAATAAACAAAAAAGTAAATTCTTTCATAAAGGCCTGTACGCTGCTCTTGTGCTGGTCATTTATTTCATGCTGTCCATTTTCTCAGTGCAGTGTCTTCTTTAATAGGCGTATTTCTGGCTCATTACATTCTTTGTTTCGGTTCAGAATTCTTCTTTTAGCTACATTTCATCCACTTTCCTTCCATGATCTCAATTCAAACGTAATTTGTGTTTTGACATTTTGCTTTGCCCGGGCTCCTGCAATGTCCTGGTATATACGAATGATGTGGAGACCTGTTTCAAGCTGTTGTACTATATTTCAGTCTAACCTCCTCGATCACGATCACCTAAGCCTTTCCCTATCTGTTGCCATACTTTTTTATGGAAATACTTAAAAACAAATCACTATGATCTATCTCTGTATTGTTTTATTTGCCGATCTAATTTTTTCGAACATAACCTGGAATACCAACTCCCCTTTAATGTCCCCGTTCTCGTCTCAAAGTCGCTAATTTTTAGATGTGCGCTCAGTATTCTCGTTAGTGCATTTGTGCACACAAGCGACTATAACAGCCAACGTGGCGAATACGCTAGATTTAACCATGGCAAATCGACCTGACATAGTCTCACCTATAACATATTTGCCAGGCATCAGCGACCACTTGTTAATGCATTTTGACATAAATCTAGCCACTCCGAACACTAACAAAAAGAAAAAATAATAAAACGAGACTAGAACGGAGCAAATTTTCAGGCGATAAATAATGAACTATTTTTTTTTTATCGATGCTTTGCCATAGCTTTGATGTCCGCAGCGTCAAACCAATTGGAGCATGTTCACTGCTATGGTCACCCGACTCACAGAACAATACACTCCTCAACGCACTCTTACCACCCACTCAATAGCTCGCTGGTGTAATAATCACATTAAACGTTTATCTAACAAAAAGAAAGCCTCTACCGCATCGCAAAGTTCTCGCCAACTAGTGAGCGATGGACTTCGTATTCAGCGGCTTCCAACATGTATGTTCAGGCGCTCAAAAGAGCTAAAAGCACTTCCACTCACATGTAACCACCAATGTGAAAAATTCTGGCGTGTCATTAATCCTTCCACCGACGATAGCTTTGCCTTATCTGACCCATTAGGCGACCCCATTCCTTCCGACATTTGCGCCACGATTCTTAACCGCGCATTCACCGGTAACTTTACAGCCATATCTGATGTATACATATGCCTACAACTCACTACTTCAACTATGCTTTCATGCCACCTATAACTGTTGCTACTAGTGGTGTGAATATGCTTACTGATGGACTCAGTGTTCATTCCGCTCCCGGTTATGACTGTGTTAACGCAAAGTTCTTAAAAAGCACTGCAGCTTATTCGCCCATTATACTAACCAAACGTTTCCAGTATTGACCAGTCAACGCTGCTACTGAGTGGAAGTTTGGAAAGGTGGTTACAGTCTACAAATCCGGCAGCAAAGCATCCCCTGATAATTATCGTCCCATATCCCTTGCCAGTACTTGATCCAAAATGTCCAAACATATAACATTCATCAACCTTGTTAACTTGCTTTCATTGAACTCCTTTTTATGTCAGCGCAGAATTGTTTTCGAAAATCTTACTCTTGCGAAACACAGTTAATAAAGTTTACACAAGCATTGCACTCTCTTCTAGACTTATTATCACTAACTGATTGTATATTTCTGGATTTTTCAATGGCTTTCGACAATGTATGTCAAAATTTTGCCTGACAAACTAAAACACCTGAATATTGACTGTAACTTATTTATATGGATTGAATGTCTACTTAATCGCTCACAATTAGTTTTTACTAACGGTTATAACACCAGTTTTACAGAGGTGTCTTGCGGAGTTCCACAAGGTTCAGTTCTTGGACCCCTACTGTTCCTGATTTAACATTAATGATCCCCGCTCTCTTATGGATTCTCATATTCACCTATTCGGTGATGTTTGCGTCATTTTTAGAGAAATAACCAACGCTAACAACCTTACGTGACTTCAGTCAGTGGCGGTCCCAGAGAGTGGTTTTAGGGGGAGCAGGCAGACTGCTGTATATCAAAAAAGAAAAAAATAGAAACAACGATTTTTTATTTATTTTATTTACACAAAAATTTTTGTGCGCTTTGTTGTTGAAAAATAAATGGCGAAAGGTATAGATGTTATACCATTACTCAATCTTTGAATGTTAACTTCGGAGCAATAGCGCAAACAGGACAAGAGACCAAGAACGAGTAGACGCGAGCAATACGCGAGCGTTTACGCAAGCAATATTCGTTTCGATACCAGGGGAAGCAAGTAGACGGCTGAGATATCCCGCCACGACATGTCCACGAAGGTCAAGGCACCTGCCCGGACTTTTCACCAGTGGGATTAGCGGCCTTCATTACTCAGTTCTGGGAAGTGGCTTTGTTCCGCCCTCAGTCCCCTCCTTCAAGGCGGCTGGTCGGAGCTCCTTGTCAAGCCAAAAAGGGATGATCCACTCGCTGGCGTCGCTGTGTCCCATGGTGGGATAAAGACATGAATTGGTGGCTCCCTTCCCCCCCGACGAGGTTGCTGGCCACCGCATCCGCAGGTGAATGGCACCGCTGTCGCCGTCATGGCAAGGCAACGGTGGGGTCACGGCAGGAATACGATACCTCGACAATCACTACGAATTGTGCTCGTATAACTATTAACGTGTAGAACGTGGAATTGTGTGGAATAAGACAGCCGCTAACAAGGTGAATGTACAAAGCAGGGGACTACTTGACGAGACCGCCACTGACTTCAGCCAAACCTCAACACAATAAGGGAGCTGGTGCGAAGAATGGTGAATGCAGCTATATATGAACAAATGCATAGGTTGTGCTATGCCACCAGTCATTTTCTTGTCATCAGGTATTTCGTCCTTAATAGAAACTATGAAGCTTTCATCTTCATCCGGTATTGACAATATTGATACATGCCATCGAAGAGACAGAAGTAGTGCATGCGCTATTAGAGGAAGAAGTGTGT
Organism: Amblyomma mixtum; assembly: GCF_055824585.1. NCBI lineage: Eukaryota > Metazoa > Arthropoda > Arachnida > Ixodida > Ixodidae > Amblyomma > Amblyomma mixtum. The sequence continues at coordinate 6,111,496 of NC_143015.1, read as the reverse complement.
TGTCTCTCTCCGCGCGCTCGAACCACTGAGGGACCGCAGCAGGTTTTTCGTCTCTGCGCCGGTGTTCTATTCGCGTTGCACGCTACAGTTTGGTGGAGCAGTGCTGGGTCGCTTCCCGACCCGCGCACTCCGTACAGCGTCACTACGGACCTCACACCAGTTCACCAGCGACCCAGCCGCCGTCTCCGCGGAGAGTCGCCTGAATTCGGGCCCCTTCCCCCGCCAACAAGGACGACGCAGCCTCGACCGCCGAGCCCAACTGACATGGCCACTGACACCAGGTCCCCACCGCCGATCCAGCCTCTACCGTCGATTCCAACTGCCATGGCCGCTGACACCAGGCCCCTGGCGCCGATCCTTTGCCACCCACCGCGAACACCGCCATCTTTTCACGGTGAGGTGTTCGAAGACGCTGAGGATTGGCTGGAGACCTTCGAGCGGGTGGCACGCTACAACGGTTGGTGCGACGAGCTAAAGCTAAATAACGTCTACTTTGCCCTTGAAGAGTCTGCCAGGACATGGTTTGAAAACCACGAGGCTACCCTTCCCACCTGGGAGGCGTTTTGCGGGAGTCTCCTGGGCACGTTCCCCAACGCTGACCGCCGGGAGAAGGCTGAAGCTGCGCTGCACTCCCGAAATCAGCGCACGAACGAAAGTGTGCGCTTGTATACCGAAGACATGGCCCGTCTTTTCAAGCGCGCCGCCCGCACATGACAGAGGAGAAGAAGCTGCGCCATCTTATGCCTGGGGTTAAGCAGGAGCTGTTCGCGGGCCTCGTGCGCAGCCCACCCCACACGGTGGCGGAATTTCTAACCGAGGCGACCACGATGGAGACGAGGCTGCAACAACGGGCCCGCCAGTACAACCGGGACATCAACAGCATGGTGCCCGAAGGCCTTTCGTCGTGTCTCGGCGGCAGTGCAGACACACGGCGCGAACTAATTCGCTCGGTTGTTCGGGAGGAACCTCAACGGATCCGTCTGCCCCAGGTTGCATCTGCGCCGTTGACAGCGCTGACCGAAGTCGTCAGGGACAAGGTGCGACAGGTTGCGCAGGCGCCTCCTGTCCCCGAAGCGCCGCCCCGGTTCCATGAGAGACCCACGTACGCATCCGTTGTACGTCGCACGACTGGCTACGGTCCCATTACCCCGACGCCTGGCGTGAGCAACATCGGCACGTGTCGCGCAAACATGCCTGGCTACGGTATGACTCCTACGACCCCCGTGAGTAACATCGCCGCATATTCCGCAACCGCATCTGCTACAGCTGGGCCACGCCCTCGCAAGTAGGATTTGTGGCGTACACCGGACCGCAGGCCTCTTTGCTACCACTGTGGGGAGCCCGGTCACCTCTACCGTGCATGTCCGTACTGCCAAGTGGGCCTCCGCAGTTCCCTTCCCGACGCACCTTGCCCTCAGAACGGCGAACGACCGCATGAGATTGCGCAGCATCTCTGGACACGCCAGAACCCTGTCTACTCTGGAAGGCGCGAGACCCGTTCGCCTTCGCCTCTCCGTTATCTCTCTTCCAGCCCTGGCCGCCAGAGTAGCTCTGCTGGCCGTCGCTCACCGAGTCCGCGTCGGGGAAACTAACACCAGCGACCTCTGGATGGAACGCCGCTGACGTCGGGACGTGTCAAGATCCTCCATTGTGCAACCCTCGAGCCAACGATACCTCGACAGGGAGAGGCAGCGACAGTATCAGATACGCTGCATCCGATTTGCGTGTGACAATTGATGACACTCAGATTACCGCGCTGCTCGATACCGCTGCCGATTATTCGGTTATGAGCCGTGCCTTTGCTGGAGAACTCAAGAAGGTTCTGACACCGTGGACGGGGACCCCCATTCGCATCGCTGGTGGCCACCTAATTTCCCCTGTGGGCAAGTGCACGGATAGAGTTGGGATTAGTGGTTTCACGTGCGTTGGCCAATTTGTCGTACTCCCCGAGTTTTCCAGAGACTTGATTCTGGGGATCGACTTCCTGCAGTCGAACGGCGCTGTGATTGACTTTCAGGAGGCACGTGTCACGTTCTCGACCAAACAGGCAGTGGCGCACTTTGACTCCCGCGATCCCTGCAGCAACGCTCTGCGCAATGTCCAGAACGACGTTGCGGTACCGCCGCGGTGCAGTGTTCTGGCGCTAGTGCGTAACGACCGCTTTCACGACTACGAGGGTCTAGCGGACAGCCATACTCCACTGCTGCTTAAGCGGGGACTTGCCGTTGCAAGAGGTCTTGTCCAACTACGTGACGGCCGTACCCACGTCCTCCTGACTAATTTATCAGCACCTGGCCAAAGGCATGGCTATTGCCTTTCTCCACGACGTTGCTGAGGTTCCAGGTTTGTGCACCGTGGGAGGACCTACTCCAGAGTGTGCTGTCCCACACCATGTTCTTCAGTGAGTCAGAATAAATCCTGCCCTGCCGTCGGTTCAGAAGGATCTTCTGTCGGACCTCTTGGCAGACTTTTCGGACTGTTTTGCTACGTGCTCGAAGGTCGGCCGAACTCCACTCGCCAAGCATCGTATCATCACTGATGAGACTACGCGACCCGTCTGCCAGCGCCCATATCGTGTTTCCACGGTGGAGCGAGAAGCCATTCAGAATCAGGTTGCCGAGATGCTTGCAGCCGATGTCATTCAGCCGTCCACCAGTCCATGGGCATCGCCTGTGGTTCTTGTCAAAAAAAAAAGGACAATACTCTGCGTTTCTGTGTTGACTACAGAAAACTTAACAACGTGACTAAAAAGGACGTTTACCCGCTGCCCAGGACAGATGACGCGCTCGACCGATTGCGGAACACCGATACTTCTCGTCATTAGATCTTAAAAGCGGGTACTGGCAAATCGAAGTGGACGAGAGAGACCGGGAGAAGACGGCTTTCGTGACGCCTGACGGCCTCTATGAGTTTAAAGTGCTCCCATTTGGTCTGTGCTCAGCACCGGCCACGTTCCAACGCATGATGGACACTGTTCTCTCCTGCTTAAAAGTGGTAGTCCTGCCTGGTGTACCTTGACGATGTCGTTATATTATCGACCACTTTTGACCAACACTTGGAGCGGTTGCGCATTGTGCTACAAGCGCTCAAGTCCGCGTAACTCACCATCAAAGCCGAGAAATGCAATTTTGGCTTTGAGGAACTTCGCTTTCTAGGTCACGTTGTCAGCGCACAAGGTGTTCGCCCGGACCCTGACAAGACCGCTGCCGTCTCAGGTTTCCCACGCCCTACTGACAAGAAGGCCATTCGCCGGTTTTTGGGCCTGTGCTCGTACTATAGGCGCTTTATTCAAGATTTCTCGAAAATCGCGGAACCGTTAAACGCACTGACCCGTGAAGACACGCCCTTCCTGTGGGGGACCGACGAAGAGGCTGCATTTGTCGAGCTTCGCAGCCGTCTGCAGAGCACTCCGATACTCGTCCATTTCGACGATCATGCTGCCACGGACATCCACACTGATGACAGCAATGTTGGCCTTGGTGCAGTACTGATCCAGTCGCAAGACGGGGCAGAACGGGTCATCAGTTATGCTAGTCGAACACTGACGCGCTCCGAGACCAATAATTCCACGATGGAGAAAGAATGTCTTGCAGTGATATGGGCCATCTGCAAGTTCCGAACATACCTCTATGGACAGCCCTTCGTTGTGGTAATCGACCACCACTCCTTATGCTGGCTGGCGAGCCTCAAAGACCCCTCAGGACGCTTGGCTAGATGGAGCTTACGCTTGCAAGAATACGACTTAACAGTAGTTTACAAGTCTGGCCGTAAGCATCAGGATGCTGATTGTCTCTCGCGCGCGCCTATACCAATCAATACCGAAGAAACCATCGATGATTTTCCTTTCCCGGGCGCTGTTAGTACCACCCAAATGGCGCAGCTTCAGAGGGCGGACTCGGAGTTCACGCCGCTCATCGATTACCTCGAAGGCACTGAAGCTCCCATTCCGCGTGTTTTTCTTCGAGGGCTCCACACCTTCACTTTACGATCTGGTGTCCTCTACAAGCGCAACTTTGCCAACAACGAAGAAGCGTTCCTACTTGTCGTACCATCACATCTGCGGCCTGAGATCTTGAGTGCCTGCCATGATGCACCATCTGCCGGCCATCTTGGAGTGAACCGTACACTCGCGCGGATTAGACAAAAGTATTACTGGCCCAGGCTACTCCCATCGGTGCGGGCCTACGTAAAAACTTGCCGTGAATGCCAACGTCGGAAGACTCCTCCATTGAAACCAGTCGGATTTCTTCACCCCGTCGATCCGCCCAAAACCCCTTTTCATCAAGTGGGCATGAACCTCCTGGGTCCATTTCCGCAGTCTTCGTCTGGAAAGCGTTGGATAATCGTTGGACCCACTACCTCACACGGTACGCTGAGACCACGTCTATTATCAAAGGCACTGCTGCTGAAGTGGCGCAGTTCTTCGTCCACAACATTGTCTTGCGTCATGGAGCACCCGCCGTTGTTGTTACTGACCGGGGAACTGCTTTCACGGCCCGCTTAACCAAGTCCGTGATGACTCTGACGCACACGGGCCATCGACGTGCTACGGCGTATCACCCGCAGACAATCGGGTTGGTAGAGCGACTCTACCGCACACTAGCCGACATGCTATCAATGTACGTTGACGTCGAGCATCAAACTTGGGACACCATTCTGCCATACGTAACGTTTGCGTACAACACCGCCCTGCAGGAAACAACCCGACTGGCCCCCTTTCAGCTTGTTTTCGGTCGGCAGGTGACCACTCCGTTGGATGCTATGTTGCCCGTCGACCCCTACTGCGACTCTGACGCTGACCTCGACGTACACACCTTCGTTCAGCGTGTTGAGGAAGCGCGGCAATTGGCACGCCTGCGAATTAACCGCCAACAGGAGACTGACGCCGCCAGGTACAACCTTGGACGCCGTTTCGTCAGTTACGCGCCCGGCGACTTTGTGTGGGTTTGGACACCTGTTCGTCGCCGTGCGCTTTCTGAAAAGTTGCTGCGCCGATACTTCGGCCCTTACGAAGTAGTGCGCCGCATCAGTGAAGTGACTTATGCAGTTGCTCCCGCCCCGACAGCTTCTTCATCGCGCCGGTCGCACCGACCTGAAGTCGTGCACGTTGTTCGCATGAAGCCTTATCACGACCGGCTACCTGACTGAACTGCGGTTCCCTGCAGTTGTGTTCTACTCTTTCGCTGTCTTTTCTCTCCTAGCCGCATCGTGTCGATGCTGCAGAAGAGGGGGGCAGTGATACATGCCTTCGAAGAGACAGAAGTAGTGCATGCGCTAGTAGAGGAAGAAGCGTGTTGTCTCTCTCGCGCGCGCTCGAACCACTGAGGGACCGCCGCAGGTTTTTCGTCACTGCGCCCGTGTTCTATTCGCTTTGCACGCTACAATATTAACTCCAAGCTCCTAAAGAATACCAGGGATATTTCTGCTGAATTTTTATGCTTACTCTTCTCACAGTCACTCTCATCAGGACGGATGCCGACGACTGGAAAAGTGGTAAGGTCATTCCAGTCTTCAAATCAGGCAAGAAACATTCACCTCTTAATTGCCGACCCATTTCTCTTACAAGCGTACCCTGCAAACTCATGGAACAGGTCATTTACACAAACATCATGACTTTCCTCGACTCTGACAACTTTTTTCATCCGTCACAACACGGTTTTAGAAAAGGTCACTCATGTGAAATACAGCTCGCTATTTTTCTTCTTGATTTGCATGCTAATCTTCACTCTAACCTGCAGACCGATGCCATCTTCATAGATTATGCAAAAGCGTTCGACAAGGTACCACACAAAAGATTACTACTAAAACTGTCATACTTGAACTTGCCTATTGATATTTTAAATTGGATAGAAGAATTCCTCGCTAATCGCATGCAGTTTGTCACTATTAATGATCACAGTTCTAACTCCATTCCTGTAACATCTGGTGTCCCTCAAGGCTCTGTACTCGGCCCACTTCTGTTTTTAATTTATATTAATGACTTGCCACGCAACATCAATTCTAAAATTCGCATGTTCGCAGATGACTGCGTCATTTACCGCTCAGTTACTACCATAAATTGTTGCTAGGTACGGGCTGCGGACAAGGTGAAGGCTAGGAATTGGGTATTTATTAAAAGAATTAGACCCAAAAGAAAAGAGGGCCCCAGGCCCTTGGAAAGTACAGGCTGGCTCCCCAAGCAGCTGCTCTCTTCCGCTGCAGGAGGAAGAATCTCTTTTTCCGTTGACGGTCGCGTTTTCAAACGCCGTGGTCACGTGACCAAGCCGCGGTCCTCGGAAGAAAGCGTCCTTGGGGGCCGAATGCAGACCACCCGGAGTTCCGATGCGAGAGGAGAGGGGACAGCCGCGACCCTCATAAACATGTCAAGTTCGAGAGGGGTGTGTCTTCGGCTGAACATGAGCCCGCGTCCGCGACGAGGCCGGCACCCTGCGGCGCGGAGGGTAGGCCGGAACGCTCGCGGCACAAACAGTTGCCGGAGTTCGCGGGCCCGCACGCCAGCAGTATCTTGCCACGCAAGAGACTCCTCCCCCAGATGAAGTCCTTCGCCAAGGCTGCGTCCCCGGACGCAGGGTCGGACAGAAGGCGCTCCAAACGGCAACAGAGCAAACGCATGCGCTCACTTTGCACACACAAACACACACACATTCGCGGAAACCCCTGGCTGACGGTGCCCAAGCGACGAACTACTGCCAGACGCCGTTTGCCAGAAAACTCTCCCTGCCAGTCGATTCTCTCCGCAATACAGGGACTCACAGACGTAACACAAGGACACAGGAATGAGCTCTTAGCCATCAATATATGGCAGCAAACTGTGGAACATACCATTCAGCAAATTCAACACGGCCATATATATACACAAAGAATAACAACTACTCGCTGTGGCAATGCAACTGCCGGGGGTATCGGCGGAAAAGGCCGATCCTCCCCGATCCTCCTTGCGTCTCTGAAGGTCCACCCAGAGGTTATCGCCCTACAGGAGACTGGAGGCGCGTCAAAGTTATCATGCCTTTGCTGAACAAGTATTCGGCTCTCGACAAAACATGGCGAAACACACAACAACAAAAGCAACGCAGAGGTCTAAGACGATCCTTTAACGCCGTCTCATATTCTCGTAGCTTAGAATTCTCTACTCAGACCGCCCGCATTTCGGTTCCTTACTGTTATTTTTAATCTCGTTTTTCGAGAAGCAAATGCCCTATTTCTAGCAGTCTCAGTCTCATCCCGACTGCACCTGTCTTGAGACAACACGGCTCTGCTATTTTTGCATGTCGAGGCCTTTTTGTGGGCTTGCTGCCACTTTCACCTTTAGACGACAACTTCCTGGCATTTTAGAGGGGTTTGTTCTCTTATCTATCCGCCCGCGTTGCACGCTCAGAGCCTGGTTTCTGACACGCAATGCGGTTCTTTTTTTTAGGCTTTAAAACAACCCAATCTTTCTTTACATCAGTGACAGGTAGCCCTGCTAGCTCAAGGTAAGAGCCCTTCATTTGTTTGTGCTCCGGTAGTGGTGCGCTCATCTCTTCTCATTGCTGCGAGCCTCCCGCGTGGGCCTCGGGACCAACAACCGACTCCTTAGGTTTCCCACACTCACTAAGGGTACACTTCTCTCCAGGTTGACGAGCAACTATCTCGTTGGCGTCGCAGCTACGCACCAATTCCACGCAAACGACCGCCGGACGTTTCACTGCCTCTGGGTTATGCGACTCGTACCTCTGAGGATTGTCCTGTTGCGCCTTTTCGCACAGTTTGCGACTATCTTCTTCTTGTGCATGTTCTTGGAACTCTGCGTTCTCACTCTCCGCTTTTGCCGAAGTTACGCATCCTTCATTCCTGACTGCGTCTCGGAGCATCTCAACTTCAAGCTGCAATCTTTTCAACTCCCACTCCTATTCCTCTATTTCCCACTTCTGTTGCTCTGGCGCTACCCGTTGCGCTTCTATTCTTTTTCCACTCATTTTCCTTCTGCACTCAGCATATCTTTTCCCAAGCGTCCGTTATCTCGTCCTCTTCAAACTCCACCTCTTCAATTGCATGGCGAATCTCTGGTTTCCTCATAAGTTAGTTTACCTCTAAACCAAGTTCAGCTGCCAACAGCAGCAATTCGTCTTTACTCAATTTCTTTATATCCATGGTTGGCGAGAGCCGACTACAAAATCTCCAAACTAATCACACAGCCAGTGGTGATTAAATGCAGCAGATTCCTCAGATAGAACCCAGTTCTAGATCATCTGGCAATACGTAGTCGCTTCAGCACTCACCCAACCAGGAGCCCTCGATGGCCACCGTGACTTCCGAAGTCAGGAACTGCCAAGTCCGACGATCTCAGATTGTCGAGGTTGCCTTTGAGCGGTTGTCTTCACGTCTGGCCTTCACGCTGCGCTGCGACGAAGGTGACTCCCTGAGCCACGTAGCGGAGCTCCGTTGATCCCGGATCCTCAAAGGCGCTCTCTCGTCAGCAGTTGTTCACCGGCCTTGTCCTTATCCCGCCGCTGCCAGCCAGTTTGTTGCGAGGTACGGGCTGCGGACTCGGTGAAGGCTAGGAATTGGATCTTTATTAAAAGAATTTGACCCAATAGAAAACAGGGCCCCAGGCCCTTGGAAAATACAGACTGACTGGCTCCCCGAACAGCTGCACTCTTCCGCTGCTGGAGGAAGAAACTCTTTTTCCGTTGACGGTCGAGTTTTCGAACGCCCTGGTCACGTGACCAAGCCGCGGTCCTCGGAAGAAAGCGTCCTTGGGGGCCGAATGCGAGTTCCGATGCGAGAGGAGAGGGGACAGGCGTGACCCTCATAAACATGTCAAGTTCGAGAGGGGTGTGTCTTCAGCTGAACATGAGCCCCGCGTCCGCGACGAGGCCGGCACCCTGCGGCGCGGAGGTTAGGCCGGAACGCTCGCGGCACAAACAGTTTCCGGAGTTCGCGGGCCCACACGCCAGCAGTATCTTGCCACGTAACAGCGTCCGCTTGGGATGCACTCCGCTTTCAACTTTGCAAATGCACCGGGTACAGTTCATCACTGGTCGGAAAATAAAAAGTTCCCACGGACGCGACAATGCGACAGCATTAAGAGGTATGCATGCGTTTCGCGGAAGTGACGTCATTTCTGGTAGGGCGATCATCGCTTCCCTCCAGGCAGTGGTCGAATGTTATGATTGACGATGCATTTGGCCCTATAGCGCTTCTAATACTATCGAAAGAAGAAATTCGATCTTGTCAGCGAATGTGAGACTGCTACATAAATGAATGCGACAGCTTTCTCCTCATGAAATCGCGCTATCGACACTAAGCACCGGTAAGCAAAGTAATTATGCGCCTTTCTTCTGCTCTTTTTCTTACATAGCCTCCCACAGAACCCACTCTTTCTACTGAAGCTATCCGCTTCTTCTGCTACTCACTCCTCTACATCTCGTACAGAGCTCATGTCTAGTTCCCTCCGCCAGCCTCTGTGTGGTTCAAGCACGATTGGACCCCTTTACCCTGCCCACATAGCGACGACGGTAACATGTCGCGCTTGTTTCTACGTTGTGCTTCGATAACAATGTCAAGCCAGTGATTTAGTTCCACGAAAGCTACCAAGAAAACATGTGCATTTCGCAGGCTGCCGGCACCTCAGACACGCACAACAGTGCTTAAGCGGTGCGCGAATTTACGCTTTGTATACATTTAGACAAAATAAATCAGTATTGTTATTACGACAGTAACGTCTCCTGTATACCTGTCGCTGCCGCCCCTTGGTATCGCAAACCCTCGGTGCCAGGATACTCAGCTGATCATGGGGTTGAGCTCATTCATGAGCTGGCTTGCGGGCAACGAAGACCGGCTCCATCGGGGCCGTGAGGACACGGCGGGAATACAAGGATGCTTTTGGGTCTATATTTACCCTACGGAGACCACTTCGGCGTGAACAGCAGATCATGCACCTTCCGTGTCATCGCGGTCTCATCCTCCCGCCGATATCATCATCATCATCATCATCATCATTTTATTCCAACATCAACATTACAGATGCTGAGGACCGTGAACAAAAAGCCTCTAACTGGGCTTGACGGGGTTCACGGCCCCTAAAAATCACGGCATTGGCAACAAAACTAGAATAAAAACACAACGCATCAGACATGGGAGGATGTGGCACAAAATCAAGACATAAGCAAAACAATTACAAGATTAGTAGAGTGTTTAATGAAGTATACAATGTACGGTGCAATACAGAAAAAGGTTAGAAAGTGCAATTATTGTGGCTATGATATATTTACAAAAAAAAAAACAGTATTGTGGCTATGAAACAACTCGTTTGTTTAGAAGCGACGGGAGCATATTATGTAGCATCTGGTATCCATAGTTAGTGCGTGCTCGAGGTATTTCCCACAGTTCAGTACTGCGGGTATTTCGTGTTTTTCGTTTAGGTGTCAGGTTTGCTATGCCGCCTAGAATGTCTTTATTCTGTTTAATTCCGTTAGAATAACGCTTAAGGAGCATTGTTTCATAAATGTCAGGAAGTGTGATAATGTTTAGTTCCCTGAAGAGAGGTGCAGTATGACTATCGTATGCAGCGTTTGCAACTATACGAATTGCCTTTTTTTGTAGGAGGTGAAGTTTAGTAGTGTTTGACAAAGTAGTTGTACCCCACACTAGGTGACAGTAGTTAATATGTGAAGTAAAAAGGGCACTGAAAATAAGGCGTTTAATGCAAACAGGAGCAAAATATCGCAATTTGCACAGGATCCCTGTAATGCGACAAATTTTAGTTGCAACTGCATCTATGTGAGCATTCCAGGACATGTTTTTTTCGAACAGAACACCAAGACATTTAACTTGCGACGCTATCTGAATATGTGCAGTGCCGAGATGGAGTATGGCCTGCGTGTCTATGTTTCGGTTTTTCGGCCTGAAAAAAACAGCTTTTGTCTTACTGTTGTTTATGGCAAGCGAATTAACGGTACTCCAGGAATGTAGTTTATTTAGAAGTACATTTGCGCGTGAGATAAGAAGCTCGGCATCAGACCCTATTAAAAGTATGCTGGTATCATCAGCGTATATGATGAATTTTGCTGTGTTGTCAATGTTTACCAGATCATTGATGTAAAAAGAAAACAGCAGAGGCCCCAAAATACTTCCCTGAGGTACTCCTGCGTGAACTGCTCGTACATCAGACAAATGATTATTGATAACAACTTGCTGGCGGCGGTATCGAAGATAGGATTTTAGCAACTGAAGAAAAACGCCACGGAAGCCATAATGTTGCAACTTTAATAACAGGGTATCGTGGTTAATGGTGTCGAAGGCCTTAGAATAATCTATAAATATGCCTAATGCACACATTTCTCGCTCGAAAGCGTCTAATATTATTTCCTTCTGTGTCAAAAGTGCCGTCTCGGTAGACAGCCCTTTCATAAACCCAAATTGCGCATCTGTGATTAGTTTATGTTTTGTGAACACATGTTTTGTGAACATCGTCACATGTTTCTAGCCGTGACTGAGCAACTTACTGTAATAACCGAAAATCAACTCCAAACCAAATGTTACACCCGAAAAGCACGTAAAGCTCGCAAATGTCAAGAAAAACGCGGAAAATTCAAGCATTTGTGAGATTCTACCCCCTTTCTCGTCACTGCGCGCACTTGTTGCTGGTTCAGGATCGCATCGCCCCAACTTGTAGTACGGACGCAGTGTTGTCTTGAACAGTCTCTGCAGGAGTTGATCGTAAGCTCGGGCGAGGCGATAGCTCTTACTAACGGGAGTCGAAGCAAAAGCGAGATTTAACGGTTCTCGTGACTCGACGTGGTGTCTAGCTGCTTTTTGGGCGGAGCAATAATCCAAGCTGCACAAAAAGCACAAGAAACCAGCCCTATGTGCACACTTCAGGCACTCGTTGTAGTATCCAGAGAGGGTAACGATGCCACCCTCTTTCCGCACGAAGGCGTCTCTCAGTTTGGCGTACATTGTGTTGTTACGGTATTGCGTCAGTTTCAGCGCCCCATCGACCTCAGCGTGCACACAGCCGTCTACACTGACACAGATCTTAATTTTTTTGTTGTCAAGAGCTTTCTCAAGCTCTTCAAGTCTGTCTAGAGGGTTTGGTGCGACGGAGACAGCGAGTCGTGATGTCAGCTCGCTTCGGAAGTAAACTGACAATGGGATAACGCCCAGGCTCGACACAGTCAACGTTATGTTACGCGCTAGCCTACCTGGGCGGGCTCTGTGGTCTGCACATCTCGTGTCCATTGGAGCCGATGATGCGAGGAAGGAAGCAATCAGAAAGAACGCCTTCTCCATCAGTGAGTCTACTCGACAAAGACGCTGGTCGAGGTAGTCACCGAGACTGAGTGCCAGCCACACGGCGGCCATGGCAAACGTCAGAGCTAGAAAAGCCACCTCGGAATGCCTCAGTACCTCGAAGAAGGTTACTTCTGCTATGTTGCTGTCTTTCCAGACACAGAATGTCTCGTATGAGAAGCGAACCGGGCGAGGGAGAAGGAAGAGAGACGAAGTTTCATCGTTCACCTTTCCCAGCACCATGGAGAGGTAGACAGCGCCGTCGATGAGAGCCCGAGCAGCTGTGCTTACTCCTGTGTACATCTTGATCTCTACGGTTGCGTTCAGGACAACTAGCGCATCCCTTATTCCTTCAAGCACGTCTGGCGAACAACTCAGGGACACCGAACGTGTGTGTACTTGCTTAGGGGAGCAAGCGATTAAGATGCGCTGCCCAGCGAACTTCGCCGCAAACGTCTTCTCGAAAGATCGGTCGGGAAGGCCGTACTTCATAGACACCACAGTCGCTCCAGCTAACAACAAGCGGATGTTAGCATCTGTCGGCGGCGGTACGGAGGCGATGTGGCTTCCAAGTGGGAAGCCTACCGTGGACACCATGTTGCTCCTGGATTTAGGCTCGGTGTCATCGATGGACAACACGATCCAGTCGCTAATGTACACCTAGAAATGGTGCTTCGGGATGCACTTCGTCCACAACGCCTGCTCTGCAGGGTCGCTAAGGAGAAAAACGGTCGTTCTGACATTGTTAGCCGTGTTTTGTTTCAGCATCTGGTAAAATCGGTTGCTTGGAGAAGTCCATAGCGTTGTTGCCTTTGGAATAACTCGATATATGGGGTACAGAAATTTTTGCTTTTGGTTACCGCAAATCAGAAACACCACGTCGTCCCGAAATAACATCCAGTATTCCATCGAGGTTGAAGTGCGTCCTCCAAGATCTTGCCGGCCCGTGATAGAGGTTTTAGTCAATACACAAGTCTTTGTTGCTAGCAGAGAGAAGATGACCGATACGAGGAGATGCATAGTGCCCATCCCTTCAAGGTCAAAACGTTTTAGCTGGAACGAATAGTTTGCTTTATAGGGCGGCCGCTTTCAACGAGCTGTGAGATTAGATTCTGGGAGCTAGCCTGGCCTCTTTCTAGTCCACTCACAGAATTCGGACTCGAAGAGCAGATTGGCGGTTTTTCTTTCATCTATTCTATTTGCAGACAAGGATGTTCTGATGAAACCAAGCAGCCTATATTATCGCTTTACCGCCAGTCCTTGCGGGTGCCTTCCTGCCTGTGAAAAAGTGCATTCTGAAGAGGGGCTGCGGTAATGCTTGCGCCGAAAGCACAGAAAAAAAACCGAAAAAGTAGAAAAAGCCAGCCATCAATGCTGACAACAAAGTGACGAGCGCAGAAATACCCTTCGCTTTGTCGGAGTTGAGCTGGAGAGAAGGAATAGCTTTGAAAGCCGAATGCATTTATAAAACGGGCCGCGGTGTAACTCGCGGCAGTTCTGCGAGTCGATACGGGGTTATTTGCTGTAGGCGCTAGGAGCTATGCGCGCCCATTTGAATGCAGCTTTTATACTGATTGGATCGATAGTGGGGTAAGTCGGCAACAGCCACCGCGTCAGAAATTGTACTGTGACACGTACAGTCGATGACTTTGTTATGTTGCGGCTGGATTTCGTATAAACATAGAGAGTAGAAAACTGAGCTAGTTTGTTCATACTTCTTGGGAGATAAACCCACGGGAGATAAAAGCAAGACCTTTTGAGAAGGAAAGAAAAAGCGCGGGTTTTCCAATAAAATTTTAGTTGACAGTCAGCTTCGTCTACGTTCTGTGTGTTCCTTTCTGTGTCTGCGTTTTGTTATTTCGGCTGTTCCCACCAAGAAACATAGAGACTCTCGTTCAACAAATGTTGCTCAAGTGCAAAAAAAAAAAACTTGTTCCACTATACAGCAACGTATATACTGATTGCGGTTTTCTCGCTCTGAGCCGGAACAGCGATGCGCAAGTGTAATGGGTGCCAGGCCCTTCCCGGAATGATGAAATCGGGCACCGTCCGTCGAAAGGGCACTCGCTCTCGGCTCTCACATGAGTATACATCACCGCGACGTCACCACAGATCACGGATGTCGTCTGTTTCCACAATGGCTTTCTGTTTTAGCCCAGGCTACGCACAGGTTACCCAGTCCTGCAACCAATTGGGAGCTGCTGGTTACTGCGCGTCGCTGTAGCAATATGGTGACGTAGATGGACAAAAAATTGAAGCTCTACCATAAGGCTACGAAACGACAGTTTAATTGGTTAAGGTGCATATAATGCAGAACTGGTCAATTTCTGCCTAATGGGCATAGATATAGATCCCGGGAGTTGGTATGCCACTCCTGGCGCAGTGATTCGCAGCTGCCACCGGTAGGGCTGGTGTGACCAAGGTTGCTCTTGCCGAGCAACCTCTAGCGACCAATCATTCTTTTAAGTGGCACATGCCACGATACGCTGTTTTCGGCCAGAGGTTGTGATGACGCCACGAGGTTACACGACCTAGGTGGCCGACTTGCCTTCTAGGTTGCTTTTCTGAGAATTTCTCGTTAATTTTAGAAAGGTGGTGGCCGTCCGTGCAAGTGGCCCAACCGATATACCGCTCACATTATGTGCGACAGTCAAGATAACTGGTCAACCCGGAAAAAGGCTAACGAGGAAAGCAGCTTACAAAGTCGGCGGCCAACTTTTCTTGAGGTTCGCTCAACAGGCAGCTCATCTCCTATGAGGCTCAGAATGACTGGCCAGGAATCTAAATTGCTGGCAGCAGGAGCTGTTCACCATTATCGCCCCTTGAATTATGTTGCCTTTACCGCTGTTTGCAGGAAAAAGCCATTCTGGGATATATGCCGTCTAACAGAGTGGTTGCACGCTGCATGACCTCTACATGCTCTTATGCATTCACAGGTTTCTCATCTAAAACTAATCAAGAAATTCGAATCCCCATTCCGTGATTACCTTTATGTTGACTGGATTCTGGTTTACCTAAAAAATCAGTTTCACTTTGTATAAGTAAATAACCAGATCTCACTAACAGTACATGTTACCTCAGGAGTACCACAAGTTGCGTACGGGCAACAAAATTATTTTTTGTCCCTTCGGAAATGACTGCAACCTTTACGATAAATAATTTCTCTAAAGATCATATTGCCTTAAACAGTGAACTGAAAACGGTGTCAAAGTGGTGTACAGAGTGGCCAATAATACTGAACGTTAACGAATGTACTTTCTTGCCAGTGAGGAGAAAAACACAGAGCCTGCAATTTCCTTGCACCAGAAACAGCACTCTACTAACATTGTTACTGAAAGCAAACGTCTTGGCTTGATACTTACGCACAGCTTCGGATCAGATTCGCATGTAAATAACATCACAGCAGCTGCTACATGCAAGTTACTTTTCCTTATTCGTCGTCTCCGATTTGCTCCACCCGAAAATAAAATGCCAGCGTACAATGCCTTCATAAGACAATAATATAATATGCTAACGCCGTGTGGTTCCCTACAACTAAACAAAACACAAACACACTAAAAGGGATACAGACGAAATCAGTCAGATATACTTTAAAAAAATGCAATGGGAACGTCTTCCTCGACTGCGAATTCCTTTCGAACCACTGTGCAGAGATAGATTGTGCCCGTGCTGAACTTAAGCTTTCTTCTGTGTGTAACGTTTCCTTGTGTGAGCTGCCTGTGCGCACCGTTGAGCTTCTTGTAGCTGCGGACACCGGCATACCTCCCTTCTCTTCTGTGCTCGTTCCACTGGTACCTGACTATGCCCTCAGCAGCCCTGTTCTCTTTACACCCACCGCAGCCGCCACCCGCCATCACCTTATTCGGCTTCCTTTCGCCGTTCTCAAGATTTCCGATGGTCACTGCGCCATAAATGTCTCGCAACCTATTCGCTTTCCCGTTGTATGTCCTTTGCGGCTAATACCTCGTCCGTATTGAACAACCGGACCCTACTTTTGTCTACGAGTTCTCCGATCCCCGTGCCTGTCCTGAGGTGGCTGCCCTGGCCTGCTTTGCGACGCTGCCCAAACCGCTTCTCGTCAACGTCTTTCGTCGCGCCATCGCTACCGACCTTTCGACCGCTCAACGTGACCAGATATCGAAACTTGTCCAACGCTACAGCATGCCTTTTGAGCTTTTCCAACCTTCCTTGAGACGTGCGCTAGCCGTCAGTCACGTAACTGACACAGGTACGCACTCCCCCTTGCGCCAGCGACCATACCGCTTCTTGACCACAGGGACCCACGTCATCCATGACAATGCCGATCTTATGCTGCAGCGTGGCATTACACAGCCCACTCATAGCACCGGGTCTCTGCTGTTGCCCTGGTGACGACAAACGATGGCTCCATCAGGTTCTGTGTGGACTACCGTCGTCTCAACAAGATTGCCCGCAAGCATTCGGCCGGTGCAATGCCCCGGTCATATTCGAGAGAAGGATGCACAGTATTCTCAGCGGGCTCTTATGGGAAATATGTCTATGTTATCTGGATAACACTGTCGTTTTTTGAAAATATTTTTCTGCGCCTTCAGCGCAGCTCACGTGCCTTACAAAAGCCGGATTGCAACTAAACCTGAAGAAACGTTAGCTCGATACTATGAAACTGGTAATATTAGGCCATATCTTGCCCAAGAATGGCGTTCTTCCGGACTTTGCCAAGCTTCGTGCCGTCGCTGATTTCTCCAAACCGACTACCTTGAAAGAACTTCGCAGTTTTATAGGCTTGTGTTCCGACATTCGCCGCTTCATAAGTAATTTCGTCTCTATCACCGCACCTTTAGCGCATAATCTTGCCGGCAGCCCGAACCTCTCGTCTTGGTCACCCGCCTGCGATGACGCTTTCAACACTTAACGTCTCCTACTGGTCATTTTCATCCCGACTGTCGAAGAGAAATTCACACTGACGCAAGCGACGTTGGCTTGGGCGCAGTTCTTGCCACGCGAAAGTCTGGGCATCCGGAATATGTTGTCGATTAAGCCAGCCGCGCCATCTCCAAGGCGGATTCCAGCTGTTCTATTACTGAAAAAGAATGTTTCGCCATCACTTGGGCGGTCTCGAAGTTCTGTCCTAATATCTACGGCCGGCCATTCTACGTCGTCACCTACCATTATGCCCTCTGCTAGATTTCCTCCCTCAAAGAATGCTCTGGCCGACTCGCCGGCTGAGCTTTGCGCCTCCAGGAGTTTGATATGGAATGAAGAAGATGATTCAGCACCGCCACCAACAACGACGAAGCGCTAGCGCCGACCGTAGAAGGCTCGTGCTGGAGAACTGCCGCTTGTGTGCCGGCCTCTCGCCTCGCTGGTGCCTAGACTTCTTGCGCCAGTGTCTTTGTAGCCGGCGCTTCAACGTGCCAATAAACCGCTCTACATTTGGTGGAGGTTGCTGCATTCCCCTTTCCCCATCACCGTGGATCTACGCAGTCGCACCATCCCGATGTCCAAGGCCGGTCAACGGCCCCCAGTCAACAGCCCGCCCCCCACGCCGGAGCCAGTCATCTGCTCTGGTGCCGTCCGGCAGCGGGACCCCGCTGTTTTCAGCGGCCACAGCGACCAAGATGTGGAAGATTGGCTGGAGTCGTATGAACGGGTGAGCCGCCATAACAACTGGTGCGACCGCGTCAAACTCACCATTGTGATATTCTACCTGAGCGAAGTCGCGAACCTATGCTTCCGGAACCACTAGGCCGACATTCCCACATGGGCCGTTCGAAAGAGCACACTTACGGAGGTTTTCGGCCGTCCCGCCGTGCGGAAACTGCACGCTGAGAAAAGGCTACGTATCCGAGCTGAGCACACGGTTGAGACTTTCACCAGCTGCATTGAGGATGTAGTTAACCTTTGCAAGCGTGTTGACCCGGCTATGACCGAGGCTCTCAAGATCAAGCACATCCTGAAAGGCATCGACGACGACGCCTTTCACATGTTGTTGGCGAAGAGCCCCACTACCGTTGCCTCAGTGTACACCCTGTGCCAAGGTTTGGACAAGTTGCGCAAACAACGCCTTTGCGCTAGTCGCCCTCCCCCTCCTGCCGACTCCATCTCCAGCCTCGGCATCAACCATGACTTACTCGCTACCATCAAAGACTTCGTGCGGGACAAGGTCGCCAGACAACTCTCGCTCCTATCTCACCAACACCCGTCACCGCCCGGCCTCAGTCCTGAGATCCGGCATGCCATCACGCAGGGGGTCGCCAGTGCACTTCCTTGTCTTCGGCAACCGGCACCCTTGGCTCTCCAGGCCTGTCTTTTCCCGATCGAGCCCACCCCTGTTGCCGCCCCGTTGAGCTACGATCCTCCAGTAACCGTGCCGCCTTCGCGCGCACCCGTGCCCCTCACATATGCCGACGCTGTCAGAAAACCTCCTGCGGTGCCTGCGCCTGCTGCTCCCCGACACCGTTTCGCGCCCGTTGCCTACAATCCTTGGCGCACGGTTTACAATGGACCTATTTGCTACGTCTGCGGTTTTCCAGGCCACGTCGCGCGCCTCTGTCGACGTACTCTGCCTGCGCCTCTGCACCCCCTGCCGGACTACCACGGTACGAATCGCACTTTTCGCCCACCTTTCGAACCACCCCATCGGGGCACCTCAGCTGATCGCGCGCTTGGTCGCCAGCCCTACGTTTCCCACCGCTCGTCCTCCCCTCGCAGCCGCTACTTGTCGCCCATGAGGCGTCGCACCGACCCCGCCGATTAGGACAACTAGCAGTCGCAGTTCCTGGGGCACAAACTGCGCTCTATTCGCCTTGCTTAAGTCCTCGCCTTTCACCGCCGAATCTTCTTGACGTGATTGTAGACGGCGTCCCAACACTTGCCTTGTGGACACTGGGGCCACCGTTTCTGTAATCAACGAAAACTTCTGCCGTTCGCTTCGAAAAGTTACCTTCTTCTGGACTCTCCCTCCGTACAGCTAGCGCCGAGCCCGTTCATCCTTCTGCCCCTTGCACAGCACGCGTCGTCATCGGCGCTGTTTTATATGTTGTCGAATTTTTAGTCCTCCGTGCAAGCTCCCATGACGGCATCTTTGGCTGGGATTTTGTATCCCGTCACAGCGCCGTCATTGACTGCGCCCGTGCGCATGTCGTCTTTTCTCCGCTCTCTGATGCAACCTTCGACGAATCTCCGATTCGTTGTTATGATACGAGTAAGCTTGTTGTTGCCGAGGACACCGATATTCCCCCTGAGAGTGTTGTGCTCGTTCCTGTGTGCGCCGCCTCTGTTTCTGCCGCCACCGTTCTCTTCAAGCCTTCCCCCCTCCTTGCCTCTCGCCGACGTCTCTCTCTTCCCTTCGCCGTCATCGACATTCACCACGGTGCTGCCTCCATCCTCGTCTCTAACACCTCATTCTCTGCGTTCCCCCTGCTCCGTAGCGAGTGCCTTGGTCATTTTGAAACCGCTGACTTGACCTCTTCCTTGGACACCGATGTGACCTCCTCCAGTCCCGACATCGCTGCCCTCACCCCACGTGGCGCTACTCCCGATCATCCACTGCATTCGGACATTTTCGACCGCTTTATTGATCCCGCCCTCTACACAGCTCAACAGGCGCAGCTTCTTGCCCTGCTCAACCCGTTTTGCTCATCGTTTGACCACCAGTCCTCTTCTTTGGGTCGTGCGACCAATGTCGAGCACCACATTGAAACCGGTGCCCATACTCCACTCCGCCAGCGCCCCTACCGCGTGTCAGTTCCCGAGCGCCGCCTCATCGCTGAGCAAGTGGACGACACGCTACAACGCAGCATTATTCAGCCATCTGGCAATCCTTAATTGGTCGTCCACAGTTGTCCTCGTGAAAAGAAGGATGGCTCGACACGATTTTTCGTGGACTATCGCCGGCTCAACAAAATTACACGCAAGGACGTCTACCCGCTACCCCGTATTGACGACGCCCTTGTCTGCTTGAAAGGCGCCCAGTACTTCTCTCTGGATCTCCGTTCGGCTATTGGCAAGTCTGATGTCCGAGTCCGACCGTCCTAAAACGGCATTCGTTACCCCTGACGGTCTATATGAATTCACCGTAATGCCATTCGGTCTCTGTAACGCTTCCGCCACGTTCGAACGAATGATGGACAACATCTTGCGCGGCCTCAAGTGGAACATTTGTCTCTGCTATTTAAATGACGTTGATGTGTTTTCGCCCGATTTTCCGACGCATCTCCAGCGCTTGCGCCAGATATTGAGCTGCCTCACCCGTGCTGGCCTTCAACTTGACCTCAAGAAATGTCACTTTGGCGCCCGGCAACTTACAATACTCGGCCACCTCGTATCCACAGATGGCATCCTACCTGATCCGGACAAACATCGTGCTGTGGTTGACTTCCCTAAACCGACCTCTACGAAACAGGTGCGCCAATTTGTGGGACTCTGCTTCTATTTCCGGCGCTGTGTCCCTAATTTCGCCCTAATTTAGAAACTCCTCATTGGTCCCGCCGACCTGTCTACGTGGGACTCTGCCTGCGATGAAGCTTTTGCTGCGCTCTGTCGTCTTCTTACTTCACCCCCTATTCTTCGGCACTATGACCCCAGTGCTCCTACTAAGGTGCACACCTACGCAAGCGGAATCGGCCTCGGTGCTGTCCTGGCCCAGCGCAAGCCCGAATTTTCTGAATGCGTTGTTGCGTACGCCAGCCGTGCTCTCACCAAAGCAGAGTCGAACTACACCGTGACTCAAAAGGAGTAGACACGTACAAGCGCTAAAAAACACGGACAGAGAAGAGACTTGGACAACACGAGCGCTTTGGCGTCTGGCCGTAGTGTGGGCTCTCTGAAAATTCCGCCTATACTTATGTAGCGAACCACGACGGCCGCGCCTGATACCGCCTAGGCCGATCGCTGCCGGAGCGGCGACGACGACGAAGCGTCGCTGAAAAAAGAAGTGCTGCCGCGATGCACGAGATCGCTTGGGTTGGACTGGCCGTCTTCTGCGCTGCCCGCCGTTCTGCTCGCCGTTTTGTGTCGCCCGCTGTGAACACCACGCCTTGTACCATGTGTGCAGAAACCCCCTTTCGCTTGGTGGAGGTGCGGATTTCCTGACGTCTTGGCGCTCCGAAGCCGTACTCTTCCGATATTCGTCATGCCTGAAGATTCTCCACAGCCGCCAATCCTCCTGCCGCACACACCTGCCGGACAGCCACCGACAGTCGTCTGTGCTGGAGCTTTGCGCTAGCGCAATCCCGCTGTCCTCAGCGGTACCGGGGACCACGACGTCGAAGACTGGTTGGACTCGTACGAGCGGGTCAGTAGCCACAACAAATGGGACGACATTCTAAAACTGAACAACGTCATTTTCTATCTCACAGACGTTGCGAATTGGTGGTACCACAACCACGAGGCTGATATTATATCGTGGTCCGCCTTCAAGCGGAATTTCGCCGACGTCTTTGATCGGCCTGCGGTGCGCAAGCTGCGCGCTGAACAGCGCCTGCGTGCTCGGGCGCAGCTTCCTGGTGAAAATTTCACCAGTTATGTTGAGGATGTGGTGAACCTGAGCAAGCGTGTGGATGGTTCGATCTCCGAGTGCGCCAAGATCGACCACATACTGAAGGGCATTGACGACGGCGCGTTCCAGATGCTTCGGGCCAAAAATCCAGCAACCGTCGTCGACGTCATCACACACTGCCAGAGCTGCGACGAACTCCGCAAGCGCTGTCTCCTCACTCGCTCTCCACTCCCGGAGCCTCTGGCCGCTTTGCAGTCCGACTCCGAGCAGTCGCTACTGCTGCCCCAGATCCAGCAGTTCGTTCGCGAGGAAGTTGCTCGACAGCTGTCTCTGGTCGACCCGAGTCCTGACGCTCCATCTCCTCTTGTGCCTTCGCTGCAGCGCGTCATCCGCGAACCAGTGGCCGAAGCTCTTCCTTCTCTACCAGAAGTTCCTTCCGACCCTCCTTTGACGTACGCCGGCGCCGCAGCACGTTATCGCGAATCCACCCCGGTGGCGGCGCCCTTGACGTGCGCCGCCGTGGCTGCACGGCCTCCGGCGTTACCACTTCGCCAGCCTGTTCTGCGTTCGGCACCAGCCCCACCAATAGCTCCACTTCATCCTCCCCCTTCGCCACATTACAACCCTTGGCGCACACCGGACAGTCGTCCTATATGCTTTTCGTGTGGCTTCCCCGGACATGTGGCCCGCCACTGTCGTCGCCGCATGGTCGCCCCTACAGTGGTTGCGCCTCCTGCCTGCTCACCTCAACTGCTCCGTTCTGTTCCACCTCCGGAAGCCTACGCCACTGACGATCGTCCGTATACGACCCGTCGATCCCCGTCCCCACGTCGCCGTTCACTTTCACCAATGCGCCGTCGCCCTACATCTGCTGACGAGGGAAACTAAATTCCGCAGTTCCCGAGGCAAGAACTGCGTGCTCTTCATACAACTCAAGGCCTCAACTTTCTCCCGCGAACATTCTATTGGGTTCAGTCGATGGCTTTTCTTTGTACGCGCTTGTCGATACGGGTGCTGCTGTGTCAGTGATTCATCAGAGACTGTGCCGTCGGTTACGAAAAGTGACGACTTCATTTTCTGGTTTGTGGCTTCGGACTGCTACTGAAGGGAGGATCGCACCTTTGGCCGCATGCACAGCGCGGGTCGTCATTGCCGAAATTTTGTACAGTGTTGAGTTCGTGGTCCTGCCGTCTTGTTCCCACGACGTGATTCTCGGGTGGGACTTCCTATCAAAAAATAACGCCCTGATAGATTGCCCCCGCGCTGACTTAACCGCGACCTCTTAACAAACGTCTTAACAAACTCGCACAAAACGATATTGATCTCCAAAATACAACACGCCACAAACTGTTCGAGTAAATTTCACACTACATCTAAACTTTTTTTCCTGTGATTTGTTTACCTAATTCTTCTTTCTTTCACCATCATTGTAAGTTTTCTTTCCAGCCAGGACAATGCTGTTGATTTTATGCTGACTACTGTAACCTGATAGCAGCTCTGCGATATGTATGTTTTCCCCTTTGCTATCTGTATTTCCTGTATTTTTTTTCGTGTGTGTGAAAAAAAAACCAAACCACTGCATTGCTGTCAAAGTGGGGGCCCGTGGCCTTGTCAAGCTGTCAAACGGCAACTTTTACTACGGGTCCCCGCCATCATCTGTACCATGATGGCAAAATAAAATTTAAATTTGAATTTGAAGTAGAATTTTCTGCATTGTGTGACGAACCAGCCGACGACCTCCATTCCCTGTGTCCGCAGAAGATCAACGTAACTGAAGACGTCGACATCGCTCCGGAGGCTTCAGCGCTTGTATCGCTCTCGTGTCCTGCCACACCCGCCGTCACCGTTTTATTTACGCCGTCGTCTTCCTTCGTCCATCGCAAAAACCTGCCGCTGCCGTCTGCTGTTCTCGATGTTCACGGAGGTCTCGCGACGATGATTATCTACAATCCGTCTCCCTGCCCGCTTACCTTGCTACGTGGCGAGTCTCCTGGTTCAGTTCAACCTGCCCACCTTCTCTCTAACCTGGATGCCCCTGTGACCTCCCGCAGTTCCTCCATCAATCCTCTTCATCCTGATTCAGCACCTGATCCGTTGTCCGACGCCTTCTTCCAAGCCGCCATCGACGACGCTCTTCCGTCCGCCTACCGGACGCAGCTCTTAGCTCTTCTACACACGTTTCGCTCCTCTTTCGACGTCGCCCACACTCCTCTACGCCGGACTTCCACCGTCGTTCATCGCATTGAGACCGGCTCTCACCCGCCTTTTCGCCAGCGGCCATATGGTGTGTCGGCGGCAGGGCGCCGCGTGATTAGCGACCAAGTTGGGGACATGCTGCACCGTGGTGTCATCCGTCCGTCTCACAGCCCTTGATCTTCGCCGGTGGTACTTGTCAAGAAGAAAGATGGTTAAATCCGATTTTGTGACGATTACCGTTACCTCAACAAAATTACCCACAAGGACAATTACCCTCTTCCCCGCATCGACGACGCTCTTGATAGCCTCCAAGGCGCTGAGTACTTTTCGTCCCTTGACCTACGTTCTGGCTACTGGCAAGTACCGATGGCTGCACCTGACAGAGAAAAGACAGCATTTATTACACCCGACGGCCTCTACGAGTTCAACGTGATGCCGTTCGCTCTGTGCAACGCTCCCGCCACATTCGAAAGGATGATGGATAACATTTTGCGGAAGTTCAAATGACAGACCTGCCTCTGCTACCTGGACGACATTGTTGTCTTTTCCGCCGATTTCACCACACACCTCGCACGCTTAAAGCAGGTTTTGACTTGCCTGACTGACGCCGGACTGCAGCTGAATCTCAAGAAGTGCCACTTCGGAGCTCGGCAGTTGACCATCTTGGGGCACATCGTCTCCAAGGAAGGCATTCTCCCTGACCCGGCCAAGCTCCGTGCTGTGGCGCAATTTCCTAAGACGGTTTCGCTCAAGCAACTTCGAAGCTTCATAGGATTGTGCTCTTATTTCTGGCGCTTCGTACGCAATTTTGCGTCCATCATTGCGCCGCTGACGAAGCTACTTGGCGGGACCTATGACATATCTGGCTGGTCTGCCGAGTGCGATGAAGCGTTCACTGCCCTGCGCCATCTTTTGACTTCGCCGCCGATACTCAGACACTATGACCCCACAGCACCTACCGAGGTCCATACGGATGCGAGTGGCGTTGGCCTCGGAGCTGCCCTGGCCCAGCGAAAAGATGCTTTTGAAGAATACGTAGTTGCGTATGCGAGTTGTGTGCTTACTAAAGCTGAATCCAACTATTCCGTTACGGAGAAGGAATGCTTAGCTATTGTATGGGCAATAACGAAATTCCGACCCTATCTATACGGCCGCCGGTTTGGCGTCGTCACGGACCACCATGCGCTCTGTTGGTTGTCGTCGCTTAAAGATCCATCCGGTCGCCTCGCTCGGTGGGCCCTTCGCCTTCAAGAGTTTGAAATCCGCGTCGTCTACCGTTCCGGCCGTAAGCACATGGACGCCGATGCTTTGTCTCGGTCTCCCCTTCCCAGCGACGCTGCCTGCTCCTCGGCGACCGATCCCGTACTTTCGTCTCTTACCATCGCTGATATGCCTGCGGAGCAGCGGAAAGACCCGTGGCTTGCGTCCCTCATAGACGCCGTGTCTTCATCACAAAACGTTGCGCCTTCTAGAACTTTACGGCGTCAAGCTCCGCACTTTGCCCTCTGGGATGGCCTTCTATACCGCCGCAACTACATGCTTGATGGTCGGCGGTGGGTTCTCGCGATTCCCCGCCATTTAAGATCCCAAATTTGCGCATCTTACCACGCTGACCCTCAGTGTGCGCACGCTGGTGTGCTGAAAACTTTCAAACGAATTTCTCAGCGCTACTATTGGTGCGGCGTGCACGCCTAAGTTCGAAAATACGCCCGATCTTGCATCGCCTGTCAGCGGCGGAAGACTTCCACTCTCCGTGTGACCGGCCCCTTGCAAGCACTCCCATGCCCAGCGCGTCCTTTCGATCGCGTTGGTGTTGACCTTTACGGCCCGCTTCCCGGTACGGTCTCTGGGAACCGTTGGATTATCGTCGGCGTCGACCACCTCACCCGGTATGCCGAGACAGCCGCCCTTCCTGCTACTACTAGCCGCGAAGTTGCTATGTTCCTGCTGCACCATTTTGTCCTTCGCCACGGCGTGCCGCGCGAGCTGCTCAGTGACAGAGGCCGCGCCTTCCTTTCACACGTCGTTGAAGCTCTGCTTACTAAATGTCGCATCGTACACCGGACCACCACTGCATACCATCGTCAAACTAACGGGCTCACCGAGCGCTTCAGCCGTACTCTCGGAGACATGCTCATGATGTACGTCGCAGCAGATCAGACCAAATGGGATGCCGTCCTTTCTTTCGTGACGTACTCGTACAACACCGCCACGCAATCAACCACCGGCTTTACCCCTTTTTTCCTTCTGTATAGGCGTGAGCCGTCGTCCACGATGGACACCATATTACCTTATACTCCTGACGCCTGCGAGTGGACGCCTCTCTCCGAAGTCGCAAAGCATGCAGAAGACTGCCGCTAGTTGGCGCGCTCTTTGACCTCTGAATCCCAAGGCCGCCAAAAGCATCGCCACGATAACGTTAACAGGCAACACGTTTTTCCGGTTGGATCCCTAGTTTGGCTCTGGGTTCCCGCCACACCACCAGGATTGCCATCAAAATTTCGCATGGAATACCACGGGCCTTATCGCGTCGTCCAGCAAACGTCGCCGGTCAATTACATCGTGGAGCCGCTCAACCCCTCTTCGGACCTGCGCCATCGTGGCCGAGAAACCGTCCTCGTCAGCCGCCTGAAGACTGACTCGACCTCGCCATAAGTCGCCAGGATGGCTAATCTTCGTTCCCGGGGCAATTGTAGCGAACCACGACGGCCGCGCCTGATACCGCCTAGGCCGATCGCTGCCGGAGCGCCGACGACGACGAAGCGTCGTTGAAAGAAGTGCCGCCGCGCTGCACGAGATCGCTTGGGTTGGACTGGCCGTCTTCTGCGCTGCCCGCCGTTCTGCTCGCCGTTTTGTGTCGCCCGCTGTGATCACCACGCCTTATACCACTTGTGCAGCGACCCCCTTTTCACTTATATGGCCGCCCGTTCACCGTCGTTACTGATCACAACGCCTTGTGCTGGTTGGCCTCCCTCAACGATCCCTCAGGACGCCAGGAATTCGATATTACCGTAGTCTACCGGTCGGGCCGCAAGCACTCCGACGCCGACGCCTTGTCACGCTCGGCACTGCCATCTCCTGCGCCCTCTTCCCCCTTATCTGATTCCCTACTCGCAGCTCTCGCCGCTCACCACTATGGACATGCCCAATCAACAACGCCAGGATCCATGGATTTCATCCTTGCTCGTTGTCCTTCGTGCACACTCTACGTCCTCCTTCCATCGGGCCCTTCGTCGCCAAGCTTCGCATTTTGCCAACCGCGACGATCTCCTGTACCGCCGCAACTATCGTCCGGACGGCCAAAAGTGGCTCCTCGTGATTCCCCGACACCTTCGGTCTGAGATCTGTGCGCACTACCATGCCGACCCTCAGAGCGCTCACGCCGGATCGCTAGAAACCTACGAGTGACTACGCCGGATGTACTACTGGCGGGGCATGTACAACTTCGTTCGTCGGTACGTTCGCTCCTGCACAGCCTGTCACCAGCGGAAGTCGCGACCTCGACCCTCGACTGTCCCGTTACAGCCATTACCGTGCCCGGCTCGCACTTTCGGTCGTCTGGGCATCGACCTATATGGGCCGCTCCCCTTCACGACCGCCGGGAATCGATGGATTATAGTCGCCGTGGACCACCTCACTCGGTATGCTGAGACCGCTGCCCTACCTGCGGCTACTGCTCGCGACGTCGCCTTCTTCATTCTTGATCACTTCGTCCTGCGTCACGGCGCTCCGCGAGAACTTCTCAGAGACCGCGGCCGTGTTTTCTTGTAAGTTGTTCACAAGCTTCTCGATGCGTGCCACTCAGCCCATCGTACCACTACGTTAACACGTTTTGGCGGGCTAGTTGGTTAAGCATCTTGAATAAACAGCGCGAACGAAGACGAGCACAAAAGACAAAAGACTTGTCTTTTGTGCTCGTCTTCGTTCGCGCTGTTTATTCAAGGTACCACTACGGAACGATTCCACCGGACTCTTCGGGACATGATCGCCATGTACATTAGCTCCGACAGCTCTAATTGGGATCATGTCCTTCCGTTCGTGACCTATGCATACAACATCCCATCTCCAGCAACCACCGGCTTTTCCCCATTCTTTCTTTTAATCGGGCGCGAGCCTTCCTGTCTGCTGGACACAATCCTTCCCTACAACCCTGTAAGGAGCCAGCGCCACACTGCGGTTACAGAAGACGCACGGGAGGCGGACGAAGAAGAAAAGGAAAGGAATACGTGGCAGAGAGAGAACGTGCGGTGGAGAAGAGGAAGACGGCGGTCGGCGACGGAGGTGGACCTGTTCTGCTGGCGCCCCGAGTTACCAGGCTTGGGCCTCAGCTGCAGACGTCCGGGTGACCAGACCCGGACAGCCGTCGTCGGGAGCTTCGGCCGTTACATCCAGGCGCCTCTCTTCCCGCCCAGCCGACAGCTTCTCGACACGGGCCGCCTCTGACATCTCCGTGGCGTACCTGGGCTACCGGACCTGAGGGTCGTGCCCGGAGCACACAGACGCTATTTTCTTCGGCAGCGTTGAGGCCGCCGTGGAGAACGCCGCCAACCGGGTGTCAACGAAGGGAACCCGACACACGTGCCTAAAGTCTGCCCCGACGCCCAGCCACGCCTCCTCGATCGACGCACCAGGCTCATCACTGGGACACAAAGAAATTTAAGTGTGACTTTCCTTTTGACTGTCTTCTCGCGAGTGTTTGTTTTCCTTTCCTTTTTCCTCTTTGTTCTCTCTCTTGACTGTTTTTCCCCGTTTCATTTCAATACTTCAATTAGATTTTCCTTTCCTGCAAACGCCGCCTCATTTATTTCTTTCCTTTAACTCATGAATGTTAATGCGTAAATTTTACCTGCAGTCTTCACTTCCTCACAAACCCCTACAGCTCAGAATATACTTCCCTTTCTGACATTACCCGCCATGCTGAGCAGTGCCGCCAGTTGGCTCGCTCCTTCACCGCCGAACGTCATCATCATCATCAGCTTGACTACACCCACTGTAGGGCAAAGGCCTCTCCCATGTCTCTCCAATTAACTCGTCCTTTGTCAGTTGCCGCCACTTTATCCCCGCAAACTTCTTAATCTCATCCGCCCACCTAACTTTCTGCCGTCCCCTGACGTCTGCCGAACGTCAAGGACTCCGCAAATATGAGTCCGATCGAGACACACCCGCTGCACACTTCTCCATTGCATCATTGGCCTGGCTCTCTGTTCCGGCTGCGTCAAAATGTTCGGCCGGGTACATTGGTCCTTACCGCATCTTAGAGTGTACGTCACCTGTGAGCTATATCATCGAACCGGGCTTTGGACCATCGCCGCCGTGGTCGCGACGTCGTTCATGTCAGCCGCTTGAAGCCTTATTAAAGCCCTCTGGTCGTCTCCTCACCTTGAGTCGCCAGGATGGCTCCTTGTTTCCGCCGGGGCAGTTGGAATGAAGATGATTATTCAGGACCGTCCCCAACGACAACGAAGCGCTAGCGCCGCCCGTAGAGGCTCGTGCTGGAGAACTGCCGCTTGTGTTCCGGTCTCTGGCCTCGCTGGTTCCAAGACTTTTTGCGCCAGGGTCTTCGTCGCCGGCGCTTCAACGTGCCAATAAACCGCTCTACAGA
The DNA here is from genome assembly GCF_055824585.1 of Amblyomma mixtum. Taxonomy (NCBI): domain Eukaryota; kingdom Metazoa; phylum Arthropoda; class Arachnida; order Ixodida; family Ixodidae; genus Amblyomma; species Amblyomma mixtum. The sequence goes on along the minus strand of NC_143015.1, from coordinate 6,081,947 downwards.
TATGCAAGTCATATATCACTCTGAATGCGAGCACTCTGACGCCGACGCCCTGACCCGTTCACTGCTCCCATGCGGTTCGGCCTGTGGCTTCGTCTGTGCCTACGATATATCGTCGTTCGACGTCCCTGATATGCTTTTATTTATTTATTTGTGACGCTGAGTGTGCTGCGCGGCATAAAACGTGGTGTTAGTCACGAAGGGTAGAATAAGTTACAGAAATGCATGAAGCCCGGTTGCGTGTAAAAAGTCACATAAGCTTCGGGCGTAAATGTTTTTAGTTACCCACACGTTCAAACTAGAGTCATTGTTTGCAGACAGTCCTGCCTCTTGAAGAACTCGAGCGCACACCAGTGAAGTTCCGGGACATGTCCACAGTAGGTGGTGGACATTGGTGTCGGAAGCGGGTGCCTCGCAGTGAGGGTATTTTTGCGGCGCAGGAATCTTGTCACTTTGCCACTGGTTGCGAACAGCAGGCGTAAGGGCCACTCCCACACGCAGCCGCCTCAGAGAGACCTCCTCCACCCGTGATAGGTTGGGGGGAAGGGGGTAGGTATGGCATCACTTGGCATGCCCTTGCAGCTTTTTCGAGCAATTCAATTCAATTCATATTTATTTATTTACCAGAATACTGCACGGTCTCCAGGGCTAAAAGTTGCAGCCAGCAACTTGACTGGGCCCTGGAGCCGTTTACAAAGGCAACAGCAGACGTCGGTTCCGAGCAGCACAACAAAATATTCACAACGCTATGAACAAAAATGTACAAGGAAATCGAGACATGGTAGAATATTTGTCATTGCAATCATACTCTCATTTACAACTGTGAAAAGTGTATTCGTAGGTGCTTTGGCGATTTGAACGTTACTTGTTTGAGTTTATTTAGCAAGACCGGTAGGTTGTGTTTTAATGATTGCAGTTTGTACTGAGTGCGAAAAAATGGAACGAACCAGGGTTCGGAAATTCGAGTTAAAGAAATAGCTCTAGGCTGCAGCAGCGCTAGAGAAAGAAGGAAACTTTGAGTGTCATGTTGAGAAAAATAGAAAACATGCAACAAGCGATGTTCATAGTGATGGTCAAAGCTAACAATATTATATTCTGCAAATAAATGTCTTGTTGTAGACTGACGGTCAATATTAGCTATGTTACGAATGTACCTTTTCTGAAGAACTATTATTTTGTCAGTATTTGCTCTTGTCGTGCTTGCCCACACTAAACTACAGTAGCTCATGTGCGGGGCAAATAATGCATTATATAGTTGAAGTTTAACCTTCTGGGGCAAGAAAGCACGACATCGAGATACGGCTCCAGTCACTGAAGAAATCTTGTTTGCAACATAGTGTATATGAGTGTCCCAACTCAAATGGCAAGAAAAATACACACCAAGAATTTTATGAGCTTCCACAAGATCAATACTTTTGCCACGAATCATTAGGCACCTTTCAAGAATCAATTTCTTATTACGGGCTCGAAATAAAATAGCTTTCGTTTTCTGAGCGTTTATCTTCATGCGATTTGACTGGGACCAAACAGACAATTTTTCAAGCACATCATTACAATGTAGCACAAGATCATTGGGATCGTTTCCAGAAATAAGAACACTACTATCATCAGCGTATATGATGAACTGAACACTGTTGTCAATATGAATTATGTCATTTATAAACAAGTTGAACAGAAGCGGACCTAATACACTTCCTTGTGGTACTCCACAAAATATTGGAAGTAAGGATGACTGTTCGTTCTTAATGCAGACAGACTGGCTTCTATTGCTGAGATACGACTTAAGTAAAGCATGAGGTTTTCCGCGGATGCCATATGAAGTGAGTTTTTCAAGAAGTATGTTATGATCGAGACAGTCGAAAGCTTTGCTGAAATCGACAAAAAGGCCCAGCGTGTATGCTCCATTGTCAATGCTCTGCAATATACTTTCTTTTATCATGAGCAGCGCCGTTTCAGTCGATTTGCCCTTTCTGAAGCCAAATTGACTATCAGTCAAAGCTTTAGTCTTGTCTAGAAATTTTATTAGGCGTAGGTAAATGATCTTTTCTAGTCCTTTGGAGAAGACAGGTAATATAGAAATCGGTCGATAATTAGTTACTTCATTTTTGCTTCCACCTTTAAAGATTACAGCGACTCTTGCTCGCTTCATACCCTCAGGAAAAACAGCAGACTCTATTACTAGGTTAAATATATAAGACAGTACTGGACTAAGATATTCAATTACATATTTTATTGGCTTGATTTGTACGTTGTCAAAATCTAGGGCCTTACTGTTTTTTAAGCATAGAAACGATCTCTGCACTTTATTTTCATCTGTCGGGTGAAGGAAGATGCTTTCAGAGGTACTGGTACGTATCGTGTTTAATGTTGCTGAGCTGTAATTACCGTAATTTGAGACATTAGTAAAGTGACGATTGAAATGATCAGCAAGAGCTTTACCACTTAGGTCAATGCCATTAACTGTTAGGGTTTCTGGCAATGAATCACATTTCACTCTGCCAAGAACATTATTTATTGTTTTCCAAATAATATCCGACCGTTTTTCGCCGATGTCGGAGAAAAGATACTCGTAATAAGCTTTCTTTGCTTGCCTAAGCATTGCATTTAGCTTATTTCGGAATGTTTTAAATTTTTTCAGGCTTTCCTCCGTTCGCGTGCGAAGAAATTGAAAGTATAGACGATTTTTCTGTTTGATTTGCTTGAGATGCTCCCTGGTCACCCACGGTTTTTTTGCCTTTTTTGAACGTTTCAGTGTTCTAAACAGGAAGTGTGCAGCGTAAACTCGCGTGAATATTTCTTTGAACTAGTAGTATGCTTCGTCAACCTCAGTTTCATTAAACACAGGGCTCCAGTCACACATGCTAATAGTGTTTTTGAAAGACTTCAGTGTATTGCTCGAGATATGCTGAAAACTGAATGACTGCCTGGATTTCTGGCTTGAATTAGTACTTTTGACATAGGTCATGAAAACAGGACAGTGATCACTGATGTCACTAGTAAGAGTGCCTGCACTGGTAACAAGGCATGTGTTGGTGGTGATGATAAGGTCAAGCACAGAGCAGCTTGAAACTGTAACACGGGTTGGTGAGGTGATCACGTTTATGAAGCCAGACGCTTGAATTGTGTTACTAAGATCATTTGCATGATTATTTCCTGATAAAATATTGATGTTGAAGTCACCCCCCGCAGTTAAATGGCAGTTGTTTGTGTTTGCATATTCTAATAAGCTATCGAAGTGATTCAAAAAGGCATGCCTTTCTTTCGCAAAGAACATTTGCTATCCGCGTCAATGGTAAACCCACAGGCCACTTCATTTCTAATCGGGGTGTACCGCAGGGCTCAGTTTTAGCCCCAGTTCTATTTAACATCGCATTCATTCCTCTGGTACACAGTCTCTCCACCCTTCCTAATGTTCAGGTTCTGGCATATCCAGACGATATCACTCTCTGGTCCACAAATCGCTCAGCTCAGGTGCAGCAAGACTCCCTGCAAAATGCCCTCAATATCCTCCACAACTTTTTTGCTGACACTGGCCTCTCTCTCAACCTCTCAAAGTCTTGCTATGTCCGTGTGGGCAATAAAGCTGGCCGCCGTACTTTCAAATCCACTCCGTTCGTGCTCACTATTGACAATGCCCCACTTCCTGAGGTGGAACATACCAATGTTTTATGCCTGCATGTTCATTCTTCAGGCAAGGGCACTGTTTGGTTGTCAGCCAAGCGCAAGAGTGCAATAAACACACTTGGCCTCATCCGCAGGATAGCCAATCGCTCTGGAGGTGCCCGTTCAGATACAGCTCGTCGACTTGTTCGTACTGTCTTTCAACCTCGGCTCCTATACCAGGCTCAGTTCCAACAACTTACTAAACGACAGTGGTGCACACTTGAAACACTCAACCACGAAGCCATGCGAGTCATTACTGGCCTACCTCGAGCAACTCCTATTTGTCTGCTGCAGGAGTATGCGCAGCTCAACACACTGGAAGATTTAATTACCCAGAGACAAACAAATAGAGCACGGAAAGTTTCTCTTCGTCCAATGTTCGCGCCTCAACCACCTCCATGGGACTACTGTCACATCACATCAAACAAGCCTGCCCGTCTTAAGAAGTCGGAGTTCTTCTCACCGCCGTTACCACAAGGTTTTTCTACGCAACATGACAGCTGCACTCTTTACACAGAGGTCGCCATAACCCCAACAGGAGGATCAACTGCTTTTATAAGCCCGACGCACCCTCAACTCTACGGCCGACAAACCTACTCTACTGACACTTCATCATTTCTTTCTTTGGAGCTGCAAGCAATATTAAATGCCATAGCAGCTTTACCTGACGACACTCCTTATAACCAGGTGCACCTATGTACCCATTCCCAAGAAGCCGTGAAGCAACTAAAGAAAGTCCGCGGTACCCTTCGGGTTTCCCAGGCCATACATGCTGCTTGTAAATCTTACCCGGTGCCTATACGCATTCAGTGGGTTCAAGCTCGCACAGATGTCCACAGCATCGCACCTGACATATCTCGTGAGACTGACACTCCACAAACTCCACCTGCCTCTTTGCCACCAGATCCACTTCTGACACATCTAACATCTTCAGCCTCCCTCAGGCAGCGTACACGTGCTCTTATTCCCCTGATATGCTTTTCGACCAACTGAAGAAGCCTTGGATTCTCGCTCCTCCTCTTCCTTTCTAATCCCCCCTCCCGAATTCTTCGTCCCGGAACCTTTACCGCAAAGCCCACCACTTCGCCGCTCGCGACGGCCTTTTATACCGCCGTAACCACCTCCCGACGGCCGGAAATTAGTTATTATTCCCTCGACAGCTCCATTCTGCCATCTGCGCCTCTTTCCACGCAGATCCACAATGCGTCCACACCGGTGCATTGAAAACTTATGCAAGCCTGCATCTGCGACACTACTAGTGCGGTGTGTATCGCTTCCTACGTCAGTACATTCGATCATGTACAGCCTGCCAACGTCGCAAGAAACCCCCTCTCCCCCCGCCACGATGCAGCTAAGTTACAGGCCCTGGCCGCCCCTTTTACAGAGTCGGCATTGACCTTTATCTCCCGCTTCTAAACACTTCGGCCAACAACGGCTGAGCCATCGTGGCCGTTGACCACCTCACCCGTTACATAGAAACGTCGGCTCTCCATTTTACCACCGCACAGGATGTTGCTTTTGTAGCGTGAGCTATACTGGCCAAGGTTGAGCAGTTTCGCGCGGCTCCTGGAGAGCCGTGCTGCGCATGCGCGACGAGCAAGTGACGTCACTACGCACAGCTAGCATGCCTCGCCGCGCTCGCTCGCCTTCGTTTCCTTAAAATGATCGGAGAGTAAAACGTTGACAACGCCAACGACAATGAACAAAATGAACGCCAACGGCCCAGGGCTTTAGCGCTGCGTTTCTGGCACAACGTTGTCAATGCCAACACCGCACACCTGTCCCTGCCGCAACTTAGCTTAAAGCACGGTTGAGGTGCCCACTGTTCCAAGAGGGCAGTTCTGCGGCTTCCCTCTGGTTCAGGTGTCCGCCGAGTAGTGGGCACCTTGCCCTCACCTCACGCTACGCTACGTATATCCTGGCATAGCAGAGCTGTCAATCTTTATTGCGAAAGCAATGCTACTCGCACTTTGAAGCCTTCGCATGACCCGGCCGCAGTTACGTTTGACTTTTAGTGGAGTGAATATGGGCGACCAACTCGCTCCTTCAGAGAGTCTGGCTGCAGTTACGGTGTGTGTTTGCCGCGCGGCGCACCTGTGGCGCTACTGCCGCGGTGACGTCATACCAGCTGTAGATTGTTTTCTTTCTCTCAGTCGCAACAACATCAAAAACAAAATATCAAAAAAATTGCCGAAGACGCTTTGAGTCGTCGCGCAGCGGCGGCCGGTAGCCACGCGTGACCTGTAGACGCGGCGCACCGCGTTTCTTCAGTTGGAGGCGCTGCGCTTTTGCTTTCGCAACCTACCACGCTTAACCAAAACTAAGCCCCCGCCACTTTTTTCTTTCTACGCCGTCTGGTTCTTTGTCACTGCGCCCGAAAGAACTTGCGAAGTGACAACGACGAAGTTTTTCTCTCGGACGCCATCGGAGCGGTGCTCAAGCAATGCCAAAACGGTCATCGCTGTGCCAGTGCATATCACTCCCAAATCAACGGCATGATTCAGCGGTTCAGTCGCACTCTCACTGAAATGCTCGCCATGTATAGTCTTCGTCAAAAGTATACAGCCCCGAGGGATCGCTTCTGAGCCCTGCAGCATGGCTCCTCTTGCACACTAATCTCACGACCTAATCTCACGAAGGTAGGAGGATTTTAAGCCTAGAAGATTAGGTCTGTCGAATGCTCTAAACAGGCCCGCTACTCGGCTTGGAGGCAAACCCCTTGGGCTGTATACTTTTGACAAAGACTGTACGTTCAACCCGCCCACTTCAACTGCGACCAAGTTGTCCCGTTCGTCCCGTACGCGTATAATACAGCTAGCAGAAAACGACGGGATTCTCCCCTTTTACTCTCTTATATGGTTGTAAGCCTACATCCACCATGGACACCATCCTTCCCTATCGCCCTGAGCCTTCCTACACGAAACCCCTTTCCGAAGATCACATGTATGCCGAAGAACGCCGGAAACTTGCGCGCACTTTCACCACACCGCTACAGTGGCACCACAAGCACCGTCGGGATTCCTCGGACCCTCCCGCGCCATGTCCTCCCGGCGTGCTTGTTTGGCTTCTTGTGTCTTCCTCTACTTGTGGCGTCGCCACGAAACTGCTTTCCCGCTATCACGAACCTTTCCACGTTCTACAAGGCAATATGCTATATAAGCTTACTAGACTAGGAAGATTAAGCCTATGTATTCTAGCAACAAACTCTTACTGCAGTGTGTTCGCAACGGTAATTTTATTGCCATTTGAGAGCTGCCATCCCTATATAGGGACGAAGCATCTTCTCAGGCATCCGTGAAGCCTATTACAAGATTCTAGATGGCAGGCTGGGGCTCCGAGTCCGCACGACGACCCGAAAGGTAGTCAAGAGCCGACGTTGCTCTCACTTCCGGCACAGTCGCGAGAAGAGCCACTGCAAGGAAGGACAGTAAAGAGAAATCCGTTATGTCGTATGAATACACGAGCGCTTGCATACGCACCCTTCCTAGTTCCTAATATCACGTGTTGCATCACTGAATGCAACGTGTGAAATGCTTCTTTCGGCTACATCGCTTGCTTTTTCGGGTTGCAATTTAATGCATGAGGTGACATAATGCCCTTTTCTGCAAGGACGTGTTACTTTCCTCATTCAGTCAGCAATATTTGAAAATAGGCGTCGTCTGCTGCTGCACAAATCCAAACAAGCAGCACATACTGCAATACAATTTGCGGCGCATCGAGCCTGAAAGAAGTTCACCGCCTTTTACACCTCAGAGTGGTCGCTTACCCAAAAGCAGCGAGAAGGATTGGAACCACTGCTTTTTACACTGCTTGATTTGGCTAGTAATGCTGCAAAGAATGCCGGTTTTGAAGTAATTCCGACTGAATCAAGCAGGTATTTCATTCTTGCACATTGTTAGAGAAGAGAGACCATTCAATGCGACGTCAGTGCCTTTAATCGCTGCAAGAACAAGCAAAGTGCTCAACCTAGAGAACAATTTGGCACGTTGCACATAGAGGTCCAAAACGTGTTATTGTTAAAGAATTGCAAGGATGTCCCATGCGTTTTCAGCACGGTAACATAGGCGTTTGGGTGTGCGACGTTATTGCTTAGTCCACGGGAGAAAATTGGTTCTATCAGTACAAGACTGAGGAACTCTCGCTTAAAAAAATGCCGTTCCAGTAGCGTCGGCGTCACACGTAGTAACGCCAAAGTCCCGTGCCTTTTGGTTGCCAGCAAACAACGGTCGTTTAGTGGTCTGGAACAATAAGGGCCATCTGGCGATAATGGCGCGTTTATTGCACATTCGCCACCTCTCGTGGAGAGATCTGAGTATGCCTCTAAGTGAGTGCGCTTAGCGGAGGGTGGATATTTTTTTATATATTAGCTCATAACACGTACACGCCCTAGAGAAGGCATTGGGGGTGAGGGAAGTTTAAAAAAGAAAAGAACTTAGAACAAAACAGTCATAAAAACGAGATATCAGGGTTGAATGCAAAAACTGGTAGGACAAAAACTAAAAAAATAGCAATTTCCAAAATACGGCCTTAAGTATATGTAATGTAATTTGTTCAAAACTGGAGCGAGCCATCCGCCAGTCAAAGCGTCCGATCCTGTCATTTCTTTCGATCCTGCTAGTAAGGCTGCTCTTTCTTCCTGTCATTGCCGTCTCATCTTACTTGCGAACTTCAGGGACTCCGAAAAGAATAAAGAAAGCGGCGCACAGGCAATGCTTGCAAAGTATATGCAAAGAGTTGCATTGGATAAATTCTCTGGTCACCTCGCACGCCCTTTCAGCGGCTACTAGAGCTTCGGGTCTGCCTACCTAGTTCAGTGATAGAGCGATTGCGATTAAATACCGTGTCGTGCGCATCCTTATCCACATATACAAGAAGAATACAGTAACTACTACTTCAAAATGAAATCATTGCGTCAACACGTTTGAGATCCTCCTTTCGCCAACGCTGGTCATGATTTCCCGAACTCCCTAATACACCTTGCCTCGGGATTGCACCGCGCAACCGATGATCCACACAATGAACGTAGAACCTCTTCAAGCAGGCCACACGTGCGCTGGCTGTCTAGATGCATCTGAGATGTTTGCCGCGTTCAGCGCTCCCCTCCAACCCCTCCTTGTCCATCTGATGTTCCTGCCGCTTAATTACAACATGCTATAGTAAACGACGCTGCACCTTATGCTCTTTGCCAAGGTTAAATATACAAGAACAGATATACTCAACTACAGAAAAGGAGAGGTGAGGTAACACTGCCACTTAGTGTAAACACACGCATGCACAATTACAAGACAGTGTGTAGGAAAAACAGTTCGCATTGATGGACAGCAAGAGAAAACGTATGAGTGATAGTATTCTTCGCGCACTGTCTGTAGTTAGCGTATTAAAAAGAGAAACCGGGTGATCCTTTCACCGTTCTTCCTTAATATGATGACCCAAGGGGCATAACTATTGCAGACCACGTAATGTTACGACGAGGGTTGGCTAATATTTATCGGTGGCAACATGTTATCTTTCTCTAAAAAAGGAACGTCTTCCTAGTTGCGACTCCAATATCAATGCCAAAGCATTAGAGATCCCGTTCACTAGAAAGACGAAAGTCCGTCCGTTCGTGTAAAAGAAACTCATGCGGCCCCGTAAGACGGTGGGCAGGAGGCAGTTTGCCAATGCGCTTTTGGGAACCTGTCCACCATGACAGGTGGCAATTACATTCATTACAATAAATTCAACGCAGTTACCACTCGCCCACAACGGCACCGCGCAGCACCTGATTGGTTGATAGATGGACAATCACCAAGCAACTATCTGCAAAAATGAGCCTATCTGGTGCTCGGGAAAGACAACCTGGATGTCTTAAGCTCAACCGGTGGCTGTATTTGGAAAAACCACCTGCAGCGACAGTGGTGCAGCGACTGAGCGGTTGAGCAGATTGTGTTATAGGAACTCACCGCCATGTACAATTTGCGAAAGAGGAGGATTATGAAAGGAAAGGGTACAATGTTATCGCATTGTACTCTTAAATGTAGGCTATCGAAGTTTGCGTTTTTTTTTACAACAGTGCCAGTTTATTCGTCCAGGTTAATACGACATATAAAGCAAGCGCTCAGCTCCCAGATGCAACTAGACGATGTGTGTGGCTCGAACATTTCTAATACTTCAGTAATTCTTAACGGATGGCGCATGCAGTAGTGTGCATATCCAGTGGCGTTTCGTACTCTAGTACCTCCCCTCACTGCTGTCATCCTATTCGGCGGCACTCTGCATATATATAGAGCTGTTTGAGAAAGCAATACCAATCGTTGTCGCCTGTTTGACTTTAATTTGCGCCTGATCCATGCCGTGCTCTTTGCGTATGGGCAAGCTTTTCTCCCTCGGGGCGCCTATTATTCAGTCATTCCTAGTGTGTCAAGAGGGTTTGGTGCGACCGACACAGCGAGTCGTGATGTCAGCTTGCTTCGGAAGTAAACTGACAATGGCGTAATGCCCAGGCTCGACACAGTCAACGTTATGTTACGCGCTAGCCTACCTGGGCGGGCTCTGTGGTCTGCACATCTCGTGTCCATTGGAGCCGATGATGCGAGGAAGGAAGCAATCAGAAAGAACGCCTTCTCCATCGGTGAGTCTGCTCGACAAAGACGCTGGTCGAGGTAGTCACCGAGGCTGAGTGCCAGCCACACGGCGGCCATGGCAAACGTCAGAGCTAGAAAAGCCACCTCGGAATGCCTCAGTACCTCAAAGAAGGTTATTTCTGCTATGTTGCTGTCTTTCCAGACATACAATGTCTACACACTCGAAGAGCTTGAGAAGGCTCTCGACAACGCAGAAATTAAGATCTGTGTCAATGCAGTCGGCTGTGTGCACGCCGAGGTCGATGGGGCGCTGAAACTGACGCGATATCGTAACAACACATTGTGCGCCAAACTGAGAGGCGCCTTCGGGCGGAAAGAGGGAGGCATCGTTACCCTCTCAGGATAGTACGAGTGCCTGAAATGTGCCCGTAGGCCTGGGTTCTTGTGCCTTTTGTGCAGCGTGGGTTATTGCTTCGCCCAAAAAGCAGCTAGACACCACGTCGAGTCACGAGAACCGTTAAATGTTGCTTTTGCTTCGACTCCCGTGAGAAAGGACTATCGCTTCGCCCGAGCTTACGATCAACTCCTGCAGAGACTGTTCGAGACAGCAGTGCGTCCGTACTACGAGTTGGAGCGCTGCGATCCTTAACCAGCAACAAGTGCGCGCAGTAACGAGAAAGGGGCTAGAATCTCACAAATGTTTGAATTTTCCGCGTTCTTCTTGACATTTGTGAGCTTGACGTGCTTTTCGGGTGTAATATTTGGTTTGGAGTTGATTTTTGGTTATTACTAGGGCCCGGAAATTTAGGCACTAAAGAACCCCAATATAGGTAGGCATCTAGGCTCTAAAAAATATTGAAATAGGCGCTATAAAGCAAAAATAGGCGCATTGAATAATACTCTTTATTTGTTAGTACAAGATTTGTCAGTCAGGCATGGAGCGTACGCAGTCCTCAACTGAAGCAATAAAGCACATTCTCATGTTTTCGAACTTGAAGCTCCTTCAGTTTTCGCTAAGCAGGGCTTTCTACTTTGAAAAGCTTCTTTCGACGTCACATGAAGTTAGTGGCGCGAACCTAAAACATGAGAGTTGATAGTGGCTCAGGCCTTGGGTGATGTGACCGTACGTCTCCGCGTAGAAAGTCTCTGCTTTGGGACGTTGTTTATAGGCCTCTATTTTTTTCGAACAATTGTTGCATGTTCGTAGAAGCAGTAGCGCCCTTTCCTTCCAGACCCTGAAGTGCTGCTGGTACTTCTGCGATTGCCTTCTTTGATTCATCTGTTGAGAGTCCAGTCATTTCCAACTTTGTCATCCTTGCCGTCAATATTGAGAAGCTTGTACTATGTATGTCAGGTCTCTTTCCAAACTTGCCTCTTGCTACACTTCGAGCAAAATACTTCGCTCAAGTTACACTACGCGAAAAACCTTTGGCGAAACCCGCGCCTTTTGTGCGTGCATCGGCGCGCACATTTCACCATACTTAGCAGATATCTCAAAATTGAAAAACGGTACCGATGACCGAAATACCCGATTTAGGCATTTATAGGCAAAAAGTGTGGTTAAATAGGCAGCATTTCCTAAAAAATGGCAAAAAGGCAGGCAAGTGCAAAAATCCTCCGTTTAGGCATTTATAGGCTTGTTTAGGCAAATGCCTGAAGTTCCGGGCCCTAGTTATTACAGTAAGTTGCTCAGTCACGGCTAGAAACATGTGACGCTATCGGCGGGAGGATGAGACCGCGATGAGACGGGAGGTGCATGATGTGGTGTTCACGCCGAAGTGGTCTCCGTAGGGTAAATATAGACCCAGAAGCTTCCTCGTATTCCCGCCGTGCCCTCGCGGCCCCGATGGAGCCGGTCTTCGTTGCCCGCAAGCCAGCTCATGAATGATCTCATCCCCAGGATGAGCTGAGTATCCTGGCACCCAGAGTTTGCGATACCAAAGGGCGGCAGCGACAGGTATACAGGAGACGTTACTGTCGTAATAATAATACTGATTTATTTTGTCTAAATGTTTACAAAGCGTAAATTCCCGCGCCGCTTAAGCACTGTTGTGCCTGTCTGCGGTGCCGGCAGAATACACGTTTACAGAATACACATGTTTTCTTGGTACCTTTCGTGGAACTAAATCACTGGCTTGACATTGTTATCGAAGCACAACGTAGAAACAAGCGCGACATGTTACCGTCGTCGCTATGTGGGCAGCGTAAAGGGGTCCAATCGTGCTTGAACCACGCAGAGGCTGGCGGAGGGAACTAGACATGAGCTCTGTACGAGATGTAGAGGAGGGAGTAGCAGAAGAAGCAGATAGCTTCAGTAGAAAGAGTGTGGTTCTGTGGGAGGCTATGTGAGAAAAAGAGCAGAAGAAAGGTGGATAATCATTTTGCTTACCGGTGCTTAGTGTAGATAGCGCGATTTCATGAGGAGAAAGCTGTCGCATTCATTTATGTAGCAGTCTCACATTAGCTGACAAGATCGAATTTCTTCTTTCGATAGTATTAGAAGCGCTATAGGGCCAAATGCATCGTCAATCATAGCATTCGACCACTGCCTGGAGGGAAGCGATGATCGCCGTACCAGAAATGACGTCACTTCCGCGAAACGCAATGCTGTCGCATTGTCGCGTCCGTGGGAACTTTTTATTTTCCGACCAGTGATGAACTGTACCCGGTGCATTTGCAAAGTTGAAAGCGGAGTGCATCCCAAGCGGACGCAGTTACGTGGCAAGATACTGCTGGCGTGTGGGCCCGCGAACTCCGGAAACTGTTTGTGCCGCGAGCGTTCCGGCCTAACCTCCGCGCCGCAGGGTGCCGGCCTCGTCGCGGACGCGGGCTCATGTTCAGCCGAAGACACACCCCTCTCGAACTTGACATGTTTATGAGGGTCACGGCTGTCCCCTCTCCTCTCGCATCGGAACTCGGGGTGGTCTGCATTCGGCCCCCAAGGACGCTTTCTTCCGCGAACCGTGGCTTGGTGACGTGACCACGCTGTTAGAAAACTCGGCCGTCAAAGGACAAAGAGATTCTTCCTCCAGCAGCGGAAGAGAGCAGCTGCTCGGGGAGCCAGCCTTTACTTTCCAAGGGCCTGGGGCGCTCTTTTCTTTTGGGTCAAATTATTTTAATAAAGACCAAATTCCTAGCCTTCACCTTGTCCGCAGCCCGTACCTCCCAACAACGCTTAGAAGACTGCTGGAAGTATGTCAATCTCAGCCGACCGTACGCCGCATTGTAATCAGCAGAACATACCTCGAAAACTCGACAAGCAGTTCTCGGGAAATGTTCCTTCGGTGCCGCACAGCTAGTTGGTTAATTACATGGTGTTTCACACTTACAAATCGCATTTATTTAATCTCAGCAGATCAATACTTTCTCAAAGGTGATCACTGGAAGGGATGATATTGCGCTGAAGAGCGCTTAATATCACCGATAATGGTCCCGCACACCAGCATGGTCAATATGCTTGGAATGGCGAACGCAATGGTGACACGAGGAGTACTTCTCTTCGTTCATGTGCGAAATTGTTGCGTCCCGTTTGGCTCCTGTGAGATGTGACAGTGTAACTTGTGCTGTCTTTCTTTCACTAATTGTGGTTGCTGTGGACTAGTGTAGGGCACAGCATTTTGTTATCATTCGTCGATAGCCATGACTGTTCTAGTCACGCTTTGTTTAGCGTTTCTTCAGCTGTCGTCTTCTTTCTTTCCAATGGTTTATTAGGATTTGTTAATTAGCGGTAATATGTGTATCCTGACAGTGATTTTGCAGTAAAGAAACACAGGCAAATGTGTGGTCAAAGGATTGTGTTACTTGGAATGTGCGCCTAACTACCCCTCTCCTGTGCGTGTACGTTGGATTCGCGGCCATACCCAGGATCTGCATAATATACGTGGGGATGCAATGACACACCTTCACACATAAGACATCCCGCCACTTTCCTCTCTTCCCCCAGATTCGTTCCTGTCCCAGTTTCTAAGAAACAGGCTTTGCGTCAGCGAACACGCGTTCTAATTCCTCTGTGTTCGTACCCTCTCCCCCGGAGTCTCACTCGGGGGGAGGAGGTATCTGTGCGCCGGATTCGGGCAGGAGCGGCTCTGACTTCTGTGCGTCATTGGTAGCGTGACAAACGTTTCGAAGTGATTGACAAGTGTCCCCATTGTGGTGCTGCGCCAGACCAGTGTGTCGAAAAGCACTTGCTGGGGACTTGCCCGGCTACAGCTTCTGTGCGACGACGCTTCCTAAGGAAGGTAGGCCTGCGATGGGACGTTGCAGGCGACTATCGCAAGTGGGCTCATGATAATCGCTTTATCGAGAACTTTTGCGCTTTTTAAGCGAGGCTTGTTTACACTCCTTCTTCTAACTTTCTTTCCCTTTTTATTTATGCCTAATGGCAAACATCTCGAATAAAAAAGAAATGGGTGGCCAGTTTTCTCTTATGTTTTTCTTAGGCTGTCTTTCCTCCACTGGTTGTGTTTGCTGTGGACCCCTGTATGGCACGTTATTTTGTTATCTGTCGTCGATAGCCATGCCTGCTCTTGTCACTCTTTGTTTAGCTTTGTTTATCGTTGCTTTAGCTATCTTCTTCTTTCTATCCAATGGTTTATTGGGTTTTATTAATTAGCGGTAAGATGTCTATCCTGGCAGCGGTTTTCCAGTAAATAAAACACACGAAATGTGTGGTCAGTTTTTTCTTATGTCCAGTGTCTTGGCTGTACGGTCGCCTTAATGCTCCAAATGTGATATAACTGCGTGACAATTAATGTAATAAAGGCAAGGCAGGTGCGTGCTTGTGGTGTCCAGGAAGGTTTTTTCCCGTACACGCGCCTCTGCTCAATGAAAATTGGCGCTGTGTGAAACGGCTTCAACGTCGTAGACTGCAGACAATCAGCTTTGTTGATGTACATTAAGGAGTGAGGACTGTGTATATTCTGGGGCCGTGGTTGGAGGAATGGCTTTATCTGCCGAAAGCCTGATTGTCTTCGGCTGAACGTCAATGATACCACGATGCTCAGGAAGAAGTCTGGTCCTAAGATCACGTCTTGAGAACACTCCCGGAGGAATCTTAAGGTCGCAGTACAAGTGTGTCCGCTAATCGTTATCACTGCTTCTTCCTCACGGTAAAATATGGCGGACTCCAACGGCGCGTATTTTAACAGCGTTAGCTCTTACTACTTACATTTGTCAAGGACGCGCCAGACTGCAGTGAAGGTCAATATGACCAAAACAGTGACCACGCGACCACACTATATCTCATAGAAATTGTGGGCACATAGAGGCTCAATTCATGCCTATACTTTCGATCCGTTATATACGTATGTGCCAGTATAGCGACCGTCGTAGTGGGACCCACCAGTACTACCATTTGCATAAAATTTGGAGGGCACCTGTTTGATGCAGAAAGTTCGAAGTAGTGTGAAAGAAATTTGCATGTTCCTGAGGATAAAATTACTGATTGAGATCAAGCCCAAATTATGCGTTGTATTCGCAACGACCACCTTTGCGCCCCCAAAGCTTGCATTCCCAGGATCCTCACACAGCCATTGCGGCCGAGCCCTTCGTCGCATGGGGTCCCGGATGGAGTCAGACGATACGTCGTGCGCACATGTTTATAAAATTTGTTAACTTATATAACGAGGAAGTATTCCGAATATGGCGAAGGTGGCTGTAAATCGCAATAGTAGTGCAAAATCCTTGAGGCAGATGGCGCTGCTTCGGTCTAAGAAGGAATTTAACGAAGAAGATGACACATGTGCAGTGTGTGGTAGATCTGTGGAAACAATTGAACACCTCATAATCAAATGTGATGGTATCCATCCGGATGTCGATGCAGGCACAGTCACTCTTTCTGAGGCCCTAGGGTTTAAAGATAACAATGGTCATGTAAATAAATCTGCAGTGGAAGTCAGCAAAAAGCGATTGGAGGATTGGTGGCTGAAAAGCAGAGATGTGGCATAAGGTTAGAATAGTAGGAAACCGTAGGCAAAGTTGATGGAGAATATTAATGAGAATTGCCAACACAGTAAACAAAAAAAATAAATAAAGAAAAGCTGAGCATGGTGGCAATTGCCACCACCCCGTTTCAAAGGGGCGCTCCTATCCATCCATCCATCCATCCATCCATCCATCCATCCATCCATCCATCCATCCATCCATCCATCCATCCATCCATCCATCCATCCATCCATCCATCCATCCATCCATCCATCCATCCATCCATCCATCCATCCATCCATCCATCCATCCATCCATCCATCCATCCATCCATCCATCCATCCATCCATCCATCCATCCATCCATCCATCCATCCATCCATCCATCCATCCATCCAAGGAATGTTAGATTTGGTCTGCTCCACGTGAGCACGCCGATTTAAACGCTTTACTCTCCCGTAGCTAACGTTCTTAAGTCGAACACTGAGGCGGTGTTGGCGGAGAATTTTCTTGGAGCTCCCGAAGTGGTCGTTATTTTCGTAAACTCAGCCGCGAACAGACAATTTTCTCCTAACAACGCATAAATGCCTAAAGGCATAAAGGTTCTACGAAGGCTGTAACCGCGCGGCCGTCGATAAGCGCTCCAAGGCCTGCGGTTCATGTCCTCGCATTGCACCTTAGCTTGGATTCCAGTCTCCGCTTGTCTGGTATTGAAATCGCGGAGGTGACACTTCATTGTCATTTTACAGCGAAAGCTGTAATAGCTTTGTACAAGCCATTTAGAAGAAGCAAGTTGAGAGATATGTTTCCGTGCATGTATCCGTACCGTCACCACCACACGCTAAAGAGACAGAACCGAAACAACAGAATTGCAGATGGGCTGGTGTTTTAGACCATGTCACGTATGTGGTTTATATTTACTAAAATATAAATATTTTGTAACATTCGAACCGGGTCCAAACGTTCGCCCTCTACGTCGCTTACGGTACTCGCGATAGCTGAGACGCGTTTCTCAGCCGCTGCTGAGGCGCCGAGGCCACGCTGCTGCTACTACGTGAACTTCTGCGTGTTGTGGTAATGGTACCTTGTGAAATGCAAATATATGTGAAGAACAAAAAGAAGGATACGAGCGCAGTGCGGCCAGTGTGGCTGTGTTTGCGGCAAGCTACCGGTCATTGTTCGAGCTTTGACCTGTGACTGCAAGAGCACCTTGGCACCGTCGTCTACGCGCTGACAACGTTTACGAGAGGACTGCTGGAGTGCTGGCGGTAAGTTTGAAATTTAGTTCATTTCAGCCTGATAGATCCACTCTCTGCGACAGCCATCTATTGCAGAAGCCAATTATTATGGGACATACCTTGCAACCACTGTGCATGCGATTAGGCTAGGTATAGTTACGTGCTTTAGACAGCACGGTTGCTTGGAGCGCTTTGAAATCTTGTGGTATGTTAGCGATTTCCAGGAAGCTCAACGGCACTACATTAATAATGCTGCTCTAAATAGTGTAGAATTGAAGGGCTACTTATTATGCGAGGCTAAGTGCCCACTTTAAATGAAATACAGAAGCGACATGCAGCCTATCGCTTTAAAATTGGGAGTCCTTCCGCCGCACAACTTCGCTGCTCAGCAGACCAGTCTGCGGGCTGTTGGACTTCTTTAAGAAAACGTTTTAAAGTGTTTGTTAGATTTGTTGCTTCGTAAGCTGAAGCCAAGCGATGAATTTCTTACCAGCTTTAAATTTAAGTGGCTGAATCGAGGAATCATTGGACGTTTTTCTGTATTGTGGTACTTGTAGCTTTTAATTATATTGATGTCTTCACATTGAGGCGCAGAAGCGCTTTTTTGTCAGCTGAAAAGAGTAAGTTTTTTCTGTAGCGTTCTATGTTTGCATTCTTAATTTTCCTTGCAATAAAAAAGAGAAAAGGTTAACATGCATGGTTTATAGCTTCCTATATGTTCAAAGGATCCTAGTGCATGTCTAATTTCAGATTATATATGTTCATCAGAAATCTTTGAGCAAAAACAGGCTCCTTGTCTATAGGTTCGGAACATTTCATGCCTCCCTTCAAGAAAGTTGGAACCAGAATGGTCCAGAGTTAACAAGATGCAGATTTGTGTGTTGCTGTAGTGGTGATCTTTATTCTTTTGCCTTTAACGCTGCACAATTTAATAAATTTAAGAACGTATTGCTAGTGGCATTCCGAGTTCCCCCAAAGATTCAGACTGGGCTGCTTGCTAAGCCTTTTTGTGCAGGTATAAGAATCAACATCTCTATCTGAGAGAACATCGAGTGCTGGGCAGTACTTGGGATTCCAGCCATACCCAGCTGCTTAGAGTTTGCAAGTCAGATTTCCTCTATCCACACCTCGAAGCTTCGAAACTGCATGTAGCATGGCGGTGGTATTGGCTGCCACGGCTGCAGGTGAAGCGATGCTGGTTGCTATCCTTGTGAGCAATTCTTAGGCCAACAAAAAAGATATGGCTGCTTTTCGACTCTCCACAATGGAATCTTTGCTCTGTGCCCGACGTACGTACATGCAGCACCTCAAGTCCACCTGCCGAGCGTTTCACTCTTTTCCGACGACATCGCGTTTGTGGAAGGGCAAAATTACAGGGAAAGGCAGAAAGAAAGAGAAGGAAAAGAGATATTAGACTGATATTTCCTAGATGCATTGTCACATTTTGGAAAAAGTGCAAGTGGGACGGGTATTGTCCAGGTAACCTTGAATTTCAAATGTTTAGTGTGCCTAGCAGAAGTGATGACAGAAAGTTAGGCTTGGAAATGCCTGCTTGGTGACTTAAAAGCTATGTCTGCCGGATGACCTCATTCTGCAGCACCTTTACTGCGCTCCCTTTCTACAGCATTCCGAACCTCACGAGACGACGTGCTCGCATCCTTATCCATAGCTGCCGAGCGCCGATGCTCGTTGGCGTATCGGACGATTGCTGACCTCAACACAAGATTAATAGCTATTCTTTGTTCTTATCTTCTTTTATGCGAAATCACATCATACAGTTATCGGTTGGATTTATCGCGGTTTAACGTATCGTATCGTATCACGTAAGGTATCGTATCGTACAAGTTATCGTATGAGTGCTGACATCATACAAGATTGATAACCGTTCATTGTTTTTCAACTTCCAGGCCACTAGAGACCAAATCAATGTCACACGCCAGATCATATCAAAGGTCACCGTTGTGTTGGCCATGGTGAAATTAGTCGACATCAAGATTGGTTCAAATCGTTTAAGGTCAAATTTTCAGGATGCCCAAACTATGGACGTGGCCAAGGTTATATCAGAAGGCCACCCTACTGTTAGCCACGGTTAAATTAGCCTTGACCTCAATTTTAGTCCAAATCGATGAAGGAAAAATTTGGAGGTTAGTCAATTGTTTGGGATTGGTACAAGTCAAATTTGGAGATCATCATTGTGTTGCTCAAGGTGAAATTAGCCTGGATATATATATTGGTTTTAATTAATGAAGGTCAAACTCCGGGTGTTGGCCAAATTTTGGGAGTAGCCCAGAACACTTTTATAGGTCGCCATTGTGCTCCCCATAGTCAAATTAGCTGGGATATGAATATTGGTCGAAATAGATGGTGGTCAAATTTCGCCAGTGGGCCAAATTTAGAAATACGATCAAATTTCGAGGTCACAATCGTGTTGCCTATGATCACCTTAGCCTGAATGTATTTGGCCCCAACCCGTGAAGGTCAAATTTCGTGCGTGGGGGTGGAACCACGACCAAATTTTGGAGCCACCTTTTGGTACCCCTGGTAAAATAAGCCAGGACATCGATTTTGGTTCAAATCGATGGCGATAAATTTTTGGAGGTGGCGTTGGCCTATTTTGAGGGCGGGCTGGGTCAACGTTGGCAACTCTAAGGCTAATCTGGGGGCTCCATCGCATCGGCCAAAGTGAAAACATTCTTCAGCACCTTAATTCAGGCTGTGTCTCTGAACTGCTGAGTCCGAGGTTCATTTCACTGTCCCATCTAAACTACTATTAAACTTGAGTTTTGCATTGAGTAGATCTACCGCTCTAAAACAAGGTTTCGCCCCAAAATAAGGGGCCCTAATTGAGCTCCGTGCTGGCCTTCAGGCTCTTCAGATTCATTACTCTACTAATCGGTGCTGGGTGTACACGGTGTTCTGCACATCACAGCGTTCACCATCGCTACCGTGGCTCCATTATTGTGAGTCAAAGTTTCCAACGCACCTGTCTTGTGCTGGGTGTGAAGCAACCGTAGATCGCTTAGGTCATTTTGCAGACCTCCACTGCAGGATATCTCACGACGTGTTGAGTTGGGACGTTCGGCCCCACAGTTTGATTTCAATGCATTAGCAAACAGAAACTCCACTGAGAGCACCAGTGTGCGATGCTGTCTCCACAGAGCGGCCGCCTGTCACGGTTGGCAGGAAGCGAAGTGGAGCCCACTTGCAGGGGAGAGGAGGGAAAAGCCGAAGGCAGTGCAACAGGAAGAACCCTCTGGTAGAAGCGAGATTAAAGAAATGCCTTTGTTTAATGACTAACACTCAGCAAAAATGAAAACTAGGGGTCACTGAACAAATATGAAAATAAAAAGGAATGACCAAATAATGAGCACGAAAAATAAAACAATGATCACGACGAGCAATTCACATCTACATATGATGAAATACCTACAGGTGCACGCTCTTTTCTCGTCGTAAATGAATAGCTACAAAATCATAACGGAGCCTCCTCTCTGCTCTGTGGTTCTGCTGTGCAAGTTCACATAAATATCATATCTTACAAGTCAGCCCGATAGACCGAAAAAAAGCGGCAGCTTTCAGAAAAAATAAACAAAATCTGCCCAATACCTCCGGGGCTATAAAAATTACTACATAGTTCACATAGTTAAATGCTAACGCGCTGTAAACGCGTAATGCAATAAGGGCCCCTTAAATTTCTTTATGATACAAAGCGCACAGGCCTTTGAGCACCGCAAGAAAGAGCAGTTCTGGATAAAACAGCACGCGGTTCCATTCTCACACATTTGAGGCACCACACCATTTTCCGTTGAAGATTGCGTACCAACAGTTTTTGAACTACTTTTAAGCGTTTTTGATTGGGATATAAAGCTAGTCAAATGTCCCCGCGTTTTCAGCAAACTTGCAAGGTTCAAGGGTTTGTTGCAATCAGCACAATGAAGTGCTCGTGAACATTGGAATGATTCTTTCTCCGTTCCATTGACTTTGCCTTCTTTGTTTTTTTTCTGTGAAACTGAATGGTGCACTTCAAACTCGACGAAATATTTGATGTCTTTTTGTGACGGCGTCATATTTCTGCTCTGCGCTTACCAGAAGAAAATATTTCAGGACTCTAAAACTCGCGGTATTCCAAAGGCTTCAAAGCTGTCCACTTTTGCAAAGAACCGCTGTTACCAGACACCTAAAGAAAAACGATTAAAAAGCGAAAACCGCCGTTTTTCTGCTGAGCGCACCCACAGAGCAGGAATTGTGTGCGAAGGACATCAGGTAGCATCCGTCCTGGCTGTACATCACGACTGATCGTGTTGCCCGTCGAGGACATTATCATCATCAGCCTGACAACGCCCACTGTAGGGCAAGAGCCTCTTCCATATCTCTCCAATAAACCCTGTACTGAGCCAGCTGGGTCATCCTAACCCTGAAAACCTCTTAATCTCATCCGCTCACCTATCCATCTGCCTCCGCCTGCTTGCTTTCCTTCGCTTGTAATCCATCCGTTACCCTTAAGAAACGTCGATTATTTTGCTTTCGCATTACATGCCCTCCCCAGGCCCATTTCTTCCTCTTGATTTCGAGTAGGATGTTATTCACCCACGTTTGTTCCTGACCCACTCTGCCCTCTTCCTGTCTCTTGAAGTTACACCCTATCATTTTCCTTTCCATACCTTGCTGCATGGTCGTTAAGTTTAACGCTTTTTCTTTTCCTCCACGTCTCTGCCCGACTGGTGAGTAGCAGTAAGATGAAGCTGCTCTATGCTTTTCTCCTGAGGGATATTGGTAAGCTGCCTTTCATATTCAATGTGAACCTGCAAAATGCACTCTGCGCCGTTCTTATCCTTCAAGTAGTTTCACTCTCGTGATCAGAATCACTGGTCACTAACTGCCCTAAGCAGACGTACACCGTCACCACTTCCTGCATCTCGTTAGCAATTCTAAACCGCTATTCCCTTCCGATACTATTATTAATTTTTAGACGAACCGTTCTGCTCTGCCTCTGTAAGTCATTGATCGTGCTTTGTAGTTCATGTCCAGAGTGACTTAGCAAGGCAATGTCATCAGCTAAGCGCATAATACTAAGGTATTCTTCAATAAATCTTGTCACCAACTGTTACCAGTCCATGCCTCTGAATACGCCCTGTAAACAGGCGGCGAATATCATTGGCGAGATCGTGTATCCCTGCCTGACGTCATTCTCTATTGGAATTTTATTGCTGACTTTTTGGACGACTGTAGTAGCTGTGCAGGCGTTATAGATAGCTTCAGTATTTTCACATTGGCCTCTTCTACACCCTGATTCCACAATGCTTTAATGAGTGATGAGGTGTTCCAGCAATGCAAGCCGAAATACAGGAGCGCTGTGGTGTCCAAGGTATGCTTCCGATTTGGAAGCCACATTGCCTCCGCTTCGGCACCTAAAACACCAAACATCCCCTTGTCAGTAGCTGGAGTGGCACCGGTGTCCATGAAGTACGGCCTTCTCAACAGATGTCGCTACAAGACGTTTATAGCGGAGTTTCGCTGGCCAGCGCATCCTAATTGTCTGCACGCCTCAGCGAGCACATGGGGGTTCGGGGCATATGAGCTGTGAGCCAAACATGTTCCAGGGAATAAGGGAAGCACTTAGGGCCCTCAGCGCAAGCATTGTCATCACGAAGTAAACAGGAGTGGCCACAGCTGTTCATGCTGTCGTCGATGGCGGCGTGAAAGTGTGCATGGCGCTTGCATGGCGAACGGAGAAACTTCGGCTTTCTTCTTTCTAGCTTTCCATATTCCCTTCACCTGCAAGACCGCCTTCTTCAAGGCACTGAGACGTTCAGAGGAGTCTTTTCTGGCTCTCACACGTTTGCAATTGGCCTGCCCAAAGAGCAGTTCAAGAGCAGCGCCAGTCACGAGAAGCGCTAAATGTAGCTGTTGTTTCAACTCCGGTGACAAACAGCTACGGCATCATCCGGAACTCCTGCAGACATTGTCCGAGACAACACTGCGTCCCTAACACAATTTGCAGCAGTGCGATGCTGAACCGGCAGCCAGTGGGATAATTAACGAGAAAAAGGGTCGAATCTAAGAAATGCTTTAATTATCAGCGTTCTTAACATTCCTGTGCATGACGCGCTTTTCATGTCTAAGATTTTGTTTCGAGATTAATCTTGGCTATCGCGGCAAGTTCTTCTTTCAAGCCTAGAGCTATAGGGAGCTATCGGCAGAATATATTCCAGAATGCTACCGCTGAGCACCATTACTTGTTTTTTGCTTCAAAAAGAGTTTGCCCGGCCGGGTTTGTAGTTGAACTTGAAACATTTCCTGCGTGGTTATAAGTATTCTTTTTGTAAAAGTGCAGAAGTGTGTCTCACTTCTTCGTTATAAGCTTTGAGCCACCGCCGCTGTTTCCTTTTCTGTTCAGGCAGAACAGAAGCCGAAGGTGGCCTACAGTACATATCAATCTCGACATCATGAGGCTGCAATGTTTACATGACCCCGAATAGCGTGCAGCAAGTATAAAGACGCATAGGTGGAAATATAGGGTATTCTAGTTAGTCACTTTGCGTTCGAAGAAAAACCTCAAGAACAAATTACCGCACTAATTAAAATGTGGGCTGCTATGATGGATTCCGTAGAAAAAGGAAAGGCCAGTTGAAAGCCGTGTAAATAGGACATGTGCCCATCTTTTAGTCTCAGCTTAATGAAACTAGAGATAAGTAGATCATCCGAGTGTCCTTAGATGGTTGGTTGGTTTATGGCGTTTAATAGCCCAAAGTGACTCAGGCTATGAGAGACGCCGTAGTGAACGGCTCCGGAAATTTCGACCACCAGGGGTTCTTTAACTTCCACTGCCATCGCACAGTACACGGGCCTCTAGAATTTCACCGCCATCGAAATTCGACCGCTGCGGCCGGGGTCGATGAACAAGGAAGTGAAATCGGAAGAAGAGGTTGTAATCTTTGTTAGCTATATAATAAAATCTTGAAAATATACATCACATCGTCTGGTGCATCTAGGATGGTTGTCTTCACTGATGATGCAGACATAGCAATGCTCTTCATGTGAGAGGGATTGAGGGTGTTGATAAAAGTATGCTGAAGTGCGATGGTTGCAAGAGAGGAAAAGAGCTCTGCCAACGTGTGCTGTGCTATCAGTTGAAGAAAAGTATAGATAAAGGCAGAGTAGGCTTTATCAAGGGTTGTTTACGTTCTAATGTGGGCCTCATGCGTAGACAAGCCCAGCGGTGGCTGTCGTCTCCCGCTTGCAGCGGTCAAAGAGAGGCTGGTGGCCGGGCAAGAAGCAGAACAGCTAGCGTTCCCACGAAGCTGCAGTGGGGTGGCGGAGGTGGGTTAGGGGACGCTCGCGCATTCTCAGACAGTGTGATGAGGGTCTGGAGACGTGCGCACAAGCTATGAAGTGGTGGCGTGTGGGCGGAGTGATTGGCATGGTGGTTTTTTGAGAATTGAAAGATGTCTGACTGTAGCTGCCGATAAAGGACGGCTTCAACCCGACAGAGTGCGATGAAGTGGCAGGGGCATGCGCACGCCCTGTCCTGGAACACTTCCTCCAAGACTGCAGCCAGACACGTCCGCGTGATAATGTGGATAATGTGCGGGGATAATGTGGAATAATAAAAGGCTGAAAAGTTATGCCGAGCGCAAAGTTCACTTACGCGGAATGATTAATAGTGGACAGAGAGCGCAAATTAACTAAGCGTGAACTTGCATGCAACACAGAAGTCTAAAGATAATAGCGGCTCGAAGGCGCAAAAGGTATTCATGATTTGCATTAGGGGTACCAGCAGCTCTTTTGGAAACAATCTTCTGATTTGAAAGAGTCGAAGCAGAATATGAAAAGCAACGAAACTTCATCACAAAAATATATAAAAACGATACAAAATTACAATCACCGCAACGCAGCGATATTGCCTGTGTGACCTGGTCCGGTGACACGTCCACACCGAGTGGTCGTCAAATGCTTTTCAAGCATTTAAGCAACTACCACTTCGATAATCACACAGTTATTTTGGACAGTGAGAAGACATGCAGTGAATTGTGAGAATCAAGCCCTAAAGCGATTCGCGGCTGCAAAGACAGCCTCAGTCTCGGTTTTGGTGAACTGCTCTTCCTATGCGAGTCAGTGTTTTGAATCCACATCAATGTCCTGGAGTTTGCAATGAGAACCTCGCCTCAAGGGGTGACTTACAGGAGCGATTCTACTGTCTATAAGGCTGCTCATCTCCGCGATGTGCCAGACCACGGAAAACACGGAGCGGGAACAACGCAGTGTCCGTGTATATGAGGAGCTCTGCAACCAGTGCCGCACATGATACCGCGCAGCCAACGAGGTACGCAGTGTAGTAGAGATGAAACTGCTCCTCTCCCCCTTCTTGATCGTAGCTCCGATGAAGGACACCTTGTCGGAAGCGTCCACCAAGACCATGTTCTGCGATGATCAGAAGAAGTCGACGGTGTTGGTATCTGCGAGGAAACAGAGGTATTAAAACACTTATCGCAAAGATAATACACAGTGCACGTTTAGGTGGAGGCAAGTTTCAGAGTCCTTGGGTATGAAATAAAATCTCCTCTTTGACGAGAGGCTACACAAGAGCTTGAACACAGGTAACTGTACAGGAAGTATTGCGGAAAGAAAGATATTTCTACAGAAAATTAACGATATTGTTACGGGCTTGAAGAAGCGGTAGGAAGAGCAAGGCAGAGAAAGAAAGAAGAGCAAGTTGTAGTGTTGTGCCCCGTTGGACGCTTCTTCCTGCTCGCCGTTTGAACCGCTCGCCGCTGACCTGTTGAGCCGGCTAGAACGCCTCGGCTGTGAGATTATAGCCGTAACATTGTGGTGGAGGAGCCGGGTAATGATCCCAGCTACAAAACGGCGCAGCCGTAACTGGAGCACCACCGGAGTCGTCGCCTTGCAAGTCTGGAACCACTGACCGAAACCATGCAACCTGCCGAAGAGCCATTCGCAGCAAGAATTGACGCTGCGATCCGACCTGCAGACCAGCCTGTGGGCACACTGACAGCTTGCTCGCAGCACTATCGGCAGCCCCGCATGCTGATGTTTTTACCTTTCTTCACCTCGCTGAAGAGGCCCGTCAGCTGGCCAGGGCGCGGATTCAGAATAAACAATACCGGGAAGCTCTACGCTATGACGTCCAACGTCGTGATGCTCGGTACACAGCTGGAGGCTAACAGTAGCTTGGTTTGGGCTAGTTGGCAATAGTCGTCCGTGTCCTTTTTGCGCTATGTTTTCCAAGAGCTCGAGGCTGTGTGTAGGTCTGGTTTCCCATTCGCCGTGGAGGGCTGAACGAAAAGCTACTCGGCCGATATTTTGGATTTTACCGAGTGATCAGACCAAAAAGGACCTGAACTACGAGGTCATCCCTAATGGCTTTCAAAAGTCCCGACGATCCGTTCTCCCGGAGGTGCTTCACGTGGTCCGCCTCAAACCTTGTTACGACCGGTAGAGCTCGGCTTTTCTTTTTTGCGCGCAGAACTATTCGTTTCCTTGCCAGTTTGTTTTAAGGCGCATCTTTAAAAGCATCGGGACGATGCTTAAATTGAACTGATGCCGTTGATACATTGCATTCTTTGTCTTTCCGTTGTTCTGGAGCGCGCGTGTCTTCGCGGCGGCGCAGCAGATGTAAAGGGTTGAGCAGCTGACGTTCAGCCGTTCGCTTTGCCACACTCTGTGGGAATGCGTCCTGTCTGGTCCTTCCTGGTTCCGTGACAATATTCATTGTTTCACTGAGGATGCTCCACTCAGAGTTACCAACTAGCTTTTCCGAGCTTCTCTCCCTGCGCTACAGACATGGCTACAAGCATTGGGAAGAGCCAAGCTTGAAAATTAAATTAGAAGTTAAGACGTCTATACCATTGCCTACGTTCTGTGGGGAAAAGAGCGTGCGGTGGAAATTGAAAGAGTGAAATATCGAAGGTTGCGCAATTTCTTCATCCTCCATTGAACACAAACACATGAGACCGCGAATATTCTGGGCTAAGATTGAAAATCCCAACCTACAAGCCATCAAAATTTCATTTATCATAAATGAGGATGAGAAATTATGAAGCAATTCAACGAACGGATCGCTCAACTTGAGATATTTAACACGTGATGAAACATCCGTCATAGAATATTACCCTGTAAAAAGTTCTATATACATAGTACGTTTTCAATCGGAGGACGTTGATAATAACCCTCATGTTAGAGCGTATTAGTCGGCATGTGTAATCTTCCGACATAGTTCCTGTCGTTCTGTGCTCTGCCAATATAGTGAGCTAATGCCACATTACAAACTTCGGGAACATTAAAGAGCACCAGCCAATCTTTAGAGGTCAGCGCAATCAAAAATTGCCGACGATTACGTTATTTCCTAATGCGAAATTCGAGCTTAGCTCATCAGCTGCTTCAGCTTTTCGATATATTGAGGCAAATAATTCGCCCAAGACATGTCTGTACACTCATAGACAACTTTCTATTTTCCCACATATTCTTTCTTCAAGAAACGCTCCACTAACAACTCTTGATTGTCATGAATGAAGCTTGTGGACGGAAATGGATATAGATAGATATATGGAATAGATGAATATATGATGGATATGCTATATGGAATAGATGGTTTGGTTTATGGGGTTTTAACGTCCCAAAGCGACTGAGGCTATGAGAGACGCCGTAGTGGAGGGCTCCGGAAATTTCGACCACCTGGTGTTCTTTAACGTGCACTGACATCGCACAGTACACGGGCCTCTAGAATTTCTCCTCCAAAGAAATTCTAGCCGCCGCGGCCGGGATCGAACCCGAGTCTTTTGGGTCAGCAGCCGAGCACCATAACCGCTGAGCCACCGCGGCGGCGGAATAGATGGATATATAGATGGAATAGATGGATATATGCTCGACTTGCTGCACCAATGCCTGGTTCTCAAAGACGAGAACCAGTACCACATCTATCAGTACCGCCACGTAGCTTAAAGCAAGATTGAGTTGTCGACTGTGTTCCAACAGGGCAGCTATGCGCCTTCCCTGTGGTTCATTTTTCCAAACGTGTAGTTACGTATCGTGGAAGAATCTCCCCACCAGCAGCACGGATTCTGCTAAATTATCAGCCCACGCGGCGCATTCGCCTGATCTGGACGCCTGCTCATGCCTCCCTTGCCGGCAATGAGGCTGCTCATAACCTAGCTCGAGAACTGTCCCGCCGAGCTGGGTCGTGCAGCCCACGCGCCCTATACTCCGGCAAGGACAGGTTGTTTTCTTACAGAGAAATCCTGCAGCACTACAGGCTTGCAAGGCTCAGATTCCCCCCAGCAGATAAAACGCTCTCCAAGCAACAGGCCAAAGCCTGGCGTAAACTTCAAACTAACACATATCCAAATCCCCAATTCTGTAGATTCTATTCGGAAGGACCCTACTCAGGCAAATGCAAAAATTGTGATAGCAAAGCCGATCTAAATCATGTGATCTGGAACCGCCCTCAGTCCCTACCCGCGAGTCAGTTCATTACCGACTCTGCTCATTGGTAGGCTCTATTGCTCAGCCCCGACCCGCGGACACAGATCAAGCTCCTCCAGCTGGCTGAAGACGCCCCCGCTGCCCAAGGGATAGCGGCCGCCATTTAAGCGGGCGGCGATTTCGAGTCGCTCCTCTACATCCGCAGAAAATAGTTTCACCACCACCACCCTCTGGTTCAGGTGTCCACCAAGACATGTGAGACAAATACTGCGCATTTCCTTTCCTCAAAAAAAAAAAAACAATATACAAATTTTACCTCTGCTTTCCAAGCTCCGCTCTATTGGTTTCGCAGCTCTGGGAGGCAGATACTGCGCATTTCCTATCCTCATAAAAATACCGAAGTCACTTTGGAAATTCTAAAGTGTGCTTGGCGAAAGACTTGTGGTCCAGCCACTGCTGAATCCTCGAACCGGTTAGCGCGGAATCACTGGGCCGCTTCGGAGCCATGCGTGTCACTCACTCGACTGCAACGAGACGTCTGGCGAAGGAGCGGTGGTGCAACTGCCACCGCCGACGCCCGCACTCTCGTTCTACTGCGACTTTGTGACGCCACGGTTGCTACGCACAGCTACGCCGGTTGCCGGGCGCGCACGTGGACGCAACAGAATACCGACAAACCCCGAGAAAGGAGTTTGCAGTGGTCGCGGTGAGCGGGAACGGCGCCCCGTTGGCTGCCGCGTCGATAGAAACCACCTCCTCCGAGACGGCGGAGGGAACGGCAATAGTCTTAGCTATAGTGAACACGCCTGCTGATATTATATTCAGCGACGCCAAAACAGCCATTCGCAATTTCGTGAGGGGCCGTATCACATCTACCTCACTCCGCATCCTTCAAAACACCCCCCTTCCGATTAGAGAAGTTGAATTCATTGGGTCCCGGCCCACTCGTCTAATCCAGGGAACGAGGCGGCTCACGCGCAAGCCCGAGGTTTCGTCGACCGGACAGTGAGCGCGCACTCCGACCCGAATTTCATGATTGACGGGTTAATCTCATTTCATGGCATCACCCATCACTTTAGGCTGGGGAGGCGCGCATATCCCCCTCCCCATAAATTGTTATCAAAAGCGCAGGAAGTCACCTGGCGCCGTCTGCAAACACGCTCTCTTCTCAATCTGGCACTGCTTGTTCTCATGCACCCTGGCCAGTACAACCCAATATGCCATAAATGTGGTGAAAGGCCCACATACGACCACATTCTGTGGCATTGCGCAAAAGATCCGCCTCCCGCGGAGTTGATACAGCTCCCTTCTCCCGAGCGGTGGGAGGCCTTGCTGGTCAGCGCGGACCCCAAGATCCAAGTGCAGGCATTCGAGCGGACCAACGAGGTCGCCGCTAGCTATGCGCTAGTGGCCATCTAGCACGTGTCTCCGCGACCTGCTCTGTACGCAGTAAATGTTTTACAATCCAATCTCCTTTCCAAGCTCCCGCTCCATTGATTTCGCAGCTTAAAGGGTGTCTGCTGGATACAACGGACGACGGCGACGCCGTGAAACGCGAAACGGGCGCCTAAGAGCTGCGCTTTAAAACGACAGAAAATAGGCATTTGGCCTGGAGGAAAACGCGTGCACAGAGCGTCTGAGGTGAAGATATGGCCGTGAGTTTGGACTTAAATAATTGAAGACCTATAAAGGGTGACATGCGCAACAGGCAGGTTATTCACCGGCTGCAACAAGACCCATGAGTAGGCCGACTGCTGTAACATTATTCTGGGAAATTTTCGCCTCGTACTCACGGGATTTAACGTTGGAACTTTAATGGACACGAACTAAAGAACTCCGAAGTAGTTTTTATGAGCGCGTTCGTTTCGGGACCAAGGGTACAAAATACCCTTGTTCTTACGATGAGGAGTTACAAAAAAGAGCCAGGTGGGCTCAAGGTTGAAATGTAGTAGCGTGCGACAGCCGAGCGGCCGCACCGAAGAACCAGCCAAGACCGGTGCAGGAGAAGCAATCAGCGTTTATTCGTCTGACGCTTCTTTTATAGACAGCGGTTACTTATCCGCTGCTGCTATCAGTGCGCGTCATGGCAAAGTGACGCGTCATGCACTTGTCGCTATCACATTCCTTCCCTCCAAGATCATGGCCTCCATTCATTAGCTGCAGTGACGGAAATCGTGGGAGGTATATCGGTCTGGTGGTTTCCGGGTGCGCTGGCTTCTGCGCAGTGTTGGTGGTGGAGAGTCGTCAGGCGCTTCAGCTTGCGCCTCAGGATGTGCGTGGTGAGCAGCTGGCAGTTGCAATTCTTGCCCGTCTTGTGGTGGCGGGGTCGGGGTTGGTGCGTCATCGCGAAGAGGGGGTACTGCCACGTCCACCTCATGCTGCGCCTCTTGGGGTGGGGAGGGGAGCGTCTCCTGATGACGCTCAAAGTCGTCGGTGTCGGGTCGTCTCGGGGCTTCCGCCCCGGTGTCCAGTCCTGCATACTGGAAACAGCTGCGCGATCACAAATGATCAACATGAACGTGTCGAACTGTGTTCTGAGTCTCTACGAGATAGGTCACAGGGCTGACTAGCTGCACTATACGCCCTTCCGTCCAAGACACCTTCTCTTGCCGGACAGTCTTCACGTACACCCAGTCTCCTTCCTTAAACGAACGAAAAGTTGATATTCGTTGGTCATGCTGCTGTTTCAGCACTTCTTGCTTACTCTGCATGTCATCTCGAAATGATGGCCTTAGTAATGACAGCTTAGTGCGCAGAGTTGGTTTCAGAAACAGTTCAGCCGGACACTTGCCTGTTGCCATGTGAGGGGTTGTCCTATACGCCAGCAGGAAGTGGTCCAGTCTCTCCCGCAATGATCTGCTGTTACCTCCCTTGTTGTCGTGCAGAAGTTGCTTGCGAAGACTCCTTTTTACAGTTTGCACCGACCTTTCGGCAGCCCCGTTGGACCGCGGATGGTATGGCGGGCTGTACGTGCGTCGGATGCCACAGGCATCGAGGAAGTCCTGGAACTCCTGCGCTGAAAACTGGGGGCCGTTATCAGAAACCAGTTGTTCAGGGTATCCATAAGCAGCAAACAGACTCCGCAAACGCTCGATAGTCTTCGCGGCTGTAGTAGAGCGCATAGGAAATAATTCGATCCACTTTGTAAACGAGTCCACGCACAAAAGAAATGTCGTTTTTTCAAAGTCAAAAAAGTCCACATGCACTCGCTGCCAGCAGCGGGCGGGAAACGGCCATGGCTCGAGTGGAGAACAGGGAGCGCTATTTTGCATTTGTTGACAAATGCTACACGTTTTTACAGTGCTTTCAATGTCTGCGTCTAGCCCTGGCTACCAGAGCAGGCTACGTGCGAGCATCTTCATGCGTGAAGCACCGGGGTGTTCCGTGTGCAACAGATTCAACACTACATTTTTCAGCCTTGTTGACACAATAACACAACTGCCCCATGTGACGCATCCCGCTTCCAGCGACAGCTCCGCACGTCTGTTATAGTCAGGGTGTCGAACCGAAATTTTTTCGGGTTTGGTTCAGGTTCGGGTTCACGCCTTTCGGGTTCAGTTCCGGGTTCGGCTCCGGTGGGACATTCCGTTCCGGTTCGAACCGCTCCGGGTCGCGTCGAACCGGTTCAAACGGGTTCAAACGGGTTCAGACTAAAAAAAGTTCTGAACGTAGGTTTTTATTCAACCTTGTTTTGCTGTTTACTTTTATTTGTGATATCAGCT
This sequence comes from Amblyomma mixtum, assembly GCF_055824585.1. Taxonomy (NCBI): domain Eukaryota; kingdom Metazoa; phylum Arthropoda; class Arachnida; order Ixodida; family Ixodidae; genus Amblyomma; species Amblyomma mixtum. The sequence continues at coordinate 6,049,404 of NC_143015.1, read as the reverse complement.
TATAAAACAGCACCGCAAAATTACTCAATGCGAGATGTTTTACTGTTCGCGGCAAAAAGATTTAAATTTACGCAAGAGCCGCGAAATCAAATGAACTCAGAATTGTGTACACCGGCTATTTATACTAGTCTCTATCTGATGAGATACATAAAAAGAAAAGCTGATGAATTTTTCATCTACAAAACCTTTCAGCTTCAGCAGTTTCGGAGTCCCCGTCAGGCGAGTAATAGGTCTCTCTTGAAGCTCGTGTCAATCGGGAATTCCTCCGGTGCAGAGTGCTTAGCGGGCGCCGTCAGGACCGCTGCATGCGCCCACTATGAGCGGAGGTTGCCTTGTATTTGCCGGTATATACAGCCAATACATCATTCTGTCACCCCAAAAACGGCTTCTCAGTCACCCCCCCCCCCCCCCTCTGGCTGCATACCTGCAGCATGCATCTAAATATTTAAAATATTTTAATTGCATCAGCTGTTCTACATCGCCGAAAACACAGCTACTCATTGCTTCTCTCTAATAAAGTGTGAAATTAAGATTTTAGCCTATGCTGGTGTCGTCGCCGTCTCTTGCTCTGATGAAAAGAATATGATAGAAAAGCAGGCTGGCATTGATTGGGGGCACTTCGTGCCTGTACAGACACAAACTTGCAACGTCTTCGATGCGACGTTGCGTTGTGACAATGTTGTAATTGGTGCATTGCGAGAGGAGGACTGTAAATTCGTTAAATAGAATTTTTGTGACTTTTCTGAGGCGCTTTCAAAGGGAGCCCATGCGTGGACAGAATTTCATGCTACCGTGATACAGTCTGGTGAGTCTTTCGTGCAGTTTTTGTCCACTAGCCTGTTTCATGATTTTAATTTTTCGAAACCGAAAACCGCCGCTCCCTCGCAGCTGTGCTTATTAGGTGTCTAACTGCTCATCTGTCTTTTATGTACATAGTCGTGAGGGAATTTGATGTTGACAGCTTCTATTTACTAAATTTTTGTTTTTCCTTAGAATACCTGCACGGCTTCTCCAGAAGGCAGATGACAAAGATTCTGGTCGGTCATTACCTCCTCTACGTGCAGCCTTACCTAGCCTTTCTTGATGGCCTTGTATTAAGGCCAGTACAGAGAATGAACATTCAATAAGCCCCAAAAACCTTTCTTGGACTTCAAACGTCCACCATACGTGTTAGGACATACCATCGAGCCAAGGGAATGTTTGTGCCGTCATCAGTGAGTTGCTACATCTGCAAGCAACGAGGAACTATATTAAACAATGAAATTATTTGTGACGCTATGTTCGTTCGAGTCATAGCTCACTTCAGCAGTCTCTTAAAAAGGACATTGAGGTCATGCCTTACACACATTTCTGTCAATAATGAAGAACACCGGAATTCCGTGTGAACTTTTACTTTTAATAAGACTCTCAGCATGTGAAGAAGCTGTATGCTTGATAAACACGCACAATCGCCACTTTCAGCGAAGTCACTGTTCAGAGAACAGTTCATTTTAGCTCAGAACGTATATGCTGCGAAAGTTGACTGACTGATCGTGACTGATCGCCCTTTCTTAACGTGCGCTCCTTCAGGAATTTTTATGTGCGGGCAGAGTAAGGGAGTGATAGTGGCATGAGGCCGTATGCCGAGGTTGCGGAATTCGACCCAGTCAAGTAAGGCAAGACGAGGTCAGGGAGGTTCCTGACGTTTCAAAAGCAGCTCAGGCAAGCCTCTATTTTTCAATGGAATGCCCGCGGACTTCAGTCTCGAATTTCAGATATTCGGCAATATGTTTACGTAAATAATTTCCCCATCCTTGTCATTTGTGAGCCTAATGTGCCAAAGATATTGCGTGAACTTACATATGTGCTTCATGCAGTTCCCCCTAATAACGACAACCATTTCGTGTGTCTAACAGTGAAGAGGCGTAATCTCACGTTTACGCTTGTGGGTGCGTATATGTCGCCATCAAGTCGATTTGATGCCGCACGACTGAGTGTCCTGATGGCGGTTGCACCCGGCCCTTGGGTCGTCATGGGCGATTTTAACGCTCGCCACACCATGTATGGAGGCGTTAGAATTAACATTAAGGGACGGAAACTTGTGTCCTTCGCTTCTGACCATGATCTTCAGTGTTTAAATGACGGCTCCCCAACTTATATTCGAGGGACAACTTACAGCAACTGCCTTGACTTGTCTTTCGTTTCTCGATGCCTTATCAGCAACGTCCGGTGGTTTTCGGATATTGAAACCCGCGGCAGTGACCATATCCCTACATATCTCACCATTACTGGCCTTTCCACATGCACCTCTGCCACACGCATGCGACGCATCGTTTGGTCAGTGTTTCAAGCACTTATGGAAGATGCTTGCAGAGAAGGTTCATCCGCTAGTTTTGAAGGGAAAATTAAGGAGGCCATGGAGAACGCGACACGGTTGTTCACCCCAATTAAAAAGTATCCGGAATTCGATATGGAATTGCAGCGCCTGCGGTCACTGCGACGGAGGGCAGAGCGTAAGCGCCGACGCACAAAGTCGAGCCTTGACTTCAGAGAGAGAGAGACTAATGAAATACAGAGAATTTAGCCGGCGTTTAAAAATCGCTGGCATGCTACTCTGCGCAGGGAGGGGAGTTTGGGAGATAAATACAGAAGGAGAGCAGCACTGAAGAGGTAAAAAAAAACGAAGATAAAATGCGGCCATGAAATGGGTACCACGGATGCAATGGCGAGTATTGATGTAACCTATGGAATGATGGAGTGCATAGTCCGACAAATGGGCTGACGATGTTCGCTGCATGAAGAATGCATGAAGGTAACGTGCAAGTGAATTTAAAGCTTATCGAGATGTCCAATATCTTTTAAATATGTAAATAGAAAGTTCATTGCAAGTCTCTGTTGCCTGAAGCAGGCTAAGGGACCTGAAACTTTGCCCATTGTTAGGGGCACTGGGCAGAGCTTCTGCATGGAATGTTCATAGTACGCACGCTCGTTAGCATACGCAGGACACTCAAGCAGGATATGTTCTACAGTTTCTATCGAGGCACAGTTGTCACAATGCGGACTGTTCATTTGTCCAAAACGGTACCGCAAGCCGTTTGTATATGCAGCATTCAGACGCAGTCGGTGATAAAGTGTTTCCAGGTGTCGAGGAATTCTGGGTGAGAGTCTTGATCTAAGATGTGGGTCGATTGAGTGAAGAAATTGGTACTGATGTGTCGGCAAACTCCAAAGCCGATACGTTTCTTCGGAAGCTAAACTTTTAGCCATTTGGGACGCATCAGATTTCGTGAAAAAAGTTCGAATGTATCCTTGACTTCAGAGATGCGAGGCGCATGCAAAAGAAAATTCAGCGCAGAATTTAAGCACTCCAGGCTCAACGTTGGAAGTCATTCTGTGAAACGCTTGATCCACGGAAACCTTTGTCACGCATCTGGCATGTAGTTCGTGGTCTTCGAACATCCCCTCACCAGCTGCACCCTTTCAAGTTTCTTGCACTCTTCCAACGACATGGCGAGGTCGAGGTAGCTGAGGATTTCTGCGCTAGGGTAGCAGGACTATCTGCCCCATCTGCGACGCTGCATTGCAGCGATGTTTCCGCTTCTCGGGATTCTCGCATGGACCTTCCCTTCACCGTGGAGGAACTTGACGCCGCACTGGCTTGTTGCAGACGATCATCATCGCCGGGACCCGACGGTGTGTCATGCACTGCACTTGCAAACCTTGGACAAGAAGCTAAGGGTGTCCTTTTGGAGTGTTACAACAAATCATGGAATGAGGGCACAGTTCCGGACGAGTGGAAGTCCAGTCGTCTAGTTCCGCTCCTGAAACCAGGGAAATCGCCTCTTGACCTGACATCATACCGTCCAATTGCGTTGGGTAGTTGCGTTGAAAAAGTACTGGAAAGGATTGTACTTCACGTATTGAGTGGTACCTGGAACGCTACCGCATATATCCGGATATAATGTCCGGGTTTCGACGTGGACGCTCTTCAATTCACAATGTGGTCGACCTAGTGTCATCCGTCCAGGGCCAAAAATATTTGAAGCACTTGACCGCAGCATTGTTCCTGGATGTAAAGGGCGCATACGACATTGTAACTCACCAGGCTATTTTGGACGCTCTGGAAGCTGCCGAGCTTGGTGGTCGCGTATTCTGCTAGATACGTAGTTATTTATTCAATAGATCTCTCTTTAGTTATTTATTCAACAGACAGAGGATGGCCCAACGTCTTCTAATTTCTCTTCCCGTGGAGTCCCGCAGGGTGGAGTGCTCAGCCCAACGCTGTTCAACCTTACACTTGTCGGGCTTGTCAATATACTACCACAGTCGGCGCAACTCTCAATCTATGCGGATGACATCTGTATCTGGGCATCCGGAGGTACGCGCCCAGAAGTTCGAGCGAGACTTCAAAAGGCGTGAAGTATTCTTGAGGCCTACCTTCACCAGCAAGGCCTACAGATTTCATCCGAAAAGTTCTCGCTGGTTGCCTTTACACGAAAGAACATGTCTCCTTATACCGTATGCATAAACGGCACAGCAATACCCTACGTAAAGAGCCATCGGTTTCTGGGAGTAATCATCGACCGAAATCTATCATGGACCCTCATATCTCACACATGAAAAAGAGACTGACAGCGATTTCTCACGTTCTCGCCTTTCTTGGGGGAAAGTTGTGGGGAGCGTCGGTGCGGTCGATGATGCAGCCTTACAACGCCTTATTCATGGGATTTCTTCGCTGGAGCCTCCATTCACTTGGAAACATTCGAAAAACAAACATACGAAGTCTGCAAAACACTCAAGCTCAAGCTCACCGGACTTGCCTAGGATTGCCGAAATGTGCCTCTACGGCCGCATCTGTACTCATCGCCCATTAGCATCTAGTCTGTACCTATTTAACAGTTGACGCACTGAGGGCACATTTCCGACACATCTCTCGGGTTCCCACTCACCATCTTGCCAGTCTTGCTAACACCAGGCCGCGCACATCGTTTACAGACATCATTGACGCACATCGCGCAATTCTGCCGTCCCAGTTTACACCCGCCTCTAGACCGTTCTCACCACTTTGGAGCCTGCACAATCCCCGTGTGCTTCTTTAGATACCTGGCATCAGGAAGAAGATCGACTTATCGCCGATAGAACTAAAACAAGTTCACTCTTAATATTTTCATGAGCACCATGCAAACCGGGTGCACGTTTACACCGACGGCTCAGTGACCCTATCATTTCTTCTGGCTCCGTGGTCATCTCCGCAAGCACGCACTACAGAAATTAGAGTTAGGACAGCTCACCCCACTTCTTCGTCGGGTGAACTCACCGCTCTTCGTGTCGCCATTGAACACATTAGTCAGCAGCGCCTTCAGCGGTGGTGTATTTTCACCGATTCCAAAGCTACCCTCCAAGGCTTACAAGCTGCTCTTCGCCGTGGAGCTCATGAACAACTAACAACTACATCACTCTGCCATCAACAAAGGACATGACATTTTCTACCAATGGCTACCGGGTCACAGCGGCATAGCAGGCAATCATCGCGTGGATGAGGTCGTGCGAACTGCTCACGACGACGGCAATTTTGTGTCGATCCCCATTTCGAGATCAGACGCAGCGGGCAGGCTTTGCGCACTTGCACGGGACATCACGCTTGCCGTGTGGAATTCCGGCCAATTTTGCAATTCACGTTTAAAATCCTTGGACCAGATCTGAAGCTCCGGCTACCATCAGGCCTACCACGACGAGAAGAAACTTTGCTGTGTCGCCTCTGGCTTGGTGTAGCTTTCACCAACCATTACTGATTCTTAATCGGTATGCTGATAGCCCTTCATGTGCCATCTGCAGGCACGACGAGACTATAACCAACATTATTTGTGACTGCCCTGCCTACACCACCGAAAGGCAGTCTCTCAGCCATGTGCTGGAGCGCCTAGATCCACGCCCACTGACGGAAATGAAGATTCTCAGCCACTGGCCGCGGCGGTCGTCGGCGGTGAAGGCCTCCAAGGCACTGCTCCGCTTCTTGAGAACTTCTGGCCTGCACGATAGGTTGTGACTTCAACGAACACTGACTTTTTAGAGTGACTTCAATTTTCTGTTACTCCCCTTTCTCTCTTTTTTATATCCCCTAACCCTCTTCCCCCCGTGTAGGGTAGCAAACCGATTATTCTTCCGGTTAACCTCCCTGCATTTCCTCTTCTACCTCATCCTCCTCTTCCTCCTCCGCTACTGGCTCGATTCCCACTCAGGGTTAGAGTATTGTAGTTGTTTTTCTTTACTGCATTAGCAGTTCAGTCTCCTTTCTCAAAAATTTAAAAATTTTTGTGGTGTGTGTGTGTGTGTGTGTGTGTGTGCGTGCGTGCGTGCGTGCTTGCGTGCGTGCGTGCGCCTGAGCATGTGTATGCACATGCGCGCATAATTTGGTGAGCGCACATCCGGGCACTCACTGGCCAAAAATTGACAGACGGTTGCAATTGTCGGTAATGCGAGGTTTAAGCGCAATTCATCGCACGCTACCTGGCATGTGGCGTATTACGCTGCTATAGCCACTCTTTGGGTCTTCCCGTGGCAGCCACCTTCTAGGTGGCGTTTAATTCGCTCTTCTACTTGGACAACCGGTTACGCCGACTACGACGCGGAACGCGGGTACGGGCGCATAAGAGCTGCGGTCTAAAATGGCCCATCTACCTGCAGCCGATCTGCCTGAGGTAGAATGCTGTGCTGCGCGTGTGCCGTCACAAAGCGTCCCACAAAAGAACGCCAACAAACATGAAGCCTCTTCCACATGCAAATGAAAACGCTCGCGAATCCTGCCGCCGCAGTGCAAAAGCTTGTTTTTGAGTCGTCGCGGTGGTGAGCGGCGAGGTTCCAACAAGTTGGAAATTTTCGCTGGGACGAACGCGCCGCTAGACACAAACAACCCGAAGCGAGGGTTCTCGCGAAGCTTCCGCCCTCACCGTTCGACCACGTTTTTTATGTGGCACTCTCGGTAAAAGGAGACGCATTAAGTACGCTGCTATTGACGAGGGTGGCGCTGGTGAACACTCTCATGGTTCGGTTGCACTACACATAAGTACCCCCTAAAGCCAAACGATTAGACAGGCGTCGCCACAGCACGGAAGTAGCGGAACCATAAATTTTCTCACTGTGCTCTTTTCTTTAGACTACCTGTATAGGATCTCCAGAAGGCAGATGACTCAGGTACTTACAGGGAATTTGTTTCCTGTACTGTTGTACGTATCGGCAACCTTTTCTGGAGTTCCTTAACACCAGTGTTATAAAATGTGTTAAGCGAATGTACATGTATTTCTGCTGCTGCAAAAACGTTCTTCTCTAAAGTGCACACATAGACGCTGCCTGTCAAGGCATGACTTCAGGCTGAGGAGATGTTTGTGCCATGGACGGTGAATTGGCGCTTGTGCAATGCGCCAAAGACCATTGACCAATTTTTTATTGTGAAAGCAATACTGCTCTCACTTTCGAGCCATTAGCGTGGTGGTGGCGCTTCCACCATTGACCTTTAGCTGACCCCTGTGGTGACGTCACGCCAGACCGAGAGAGACAGGGCCCCAGCTCGCGCGGTTAGCATGGGCGCGGCGGAGCTGCCACGGCGCACTGCGCAGCTGCCGCGAGAGGGCGCGCGCACACACCATTGTCACGTGACCATGCGACGTCGCGCCAGACCGAGAGACAGGACCCCAGCTCGCGCGGTTAGCATGGGCGCGGCGGAGCTGCCACGGCGCATTGACCGAAGACGCTTTGAGTCGTCGCGCAGCGGTGGCCGGTAGCCACGCGTGACCTGTAGACGCGGCGCACTGCGTTCCTTTACTTCGAGGCGCTGCGCTTTTGCTTTTGCAACCTACCCGGCTTAACCAAAGCTAAGGCCCCGCCAATTTTTTATTCTGTGCAATGATGCTACGCTCTTCTGAGACATAATTACGGCGAACGTACACTTGAGAAGGACATTGAAATCACACGGATTATAGTACCCGTTTTTTGCCAGTGCAGAAAAGCTGTGTTGTGCCGTGTGATCTAATTATGTTGATAGGACTGTTTAGTCTCTGGAAGAGCCGCATGATGGACCACTACGCCGAGTCACCGCGGTCATCGAAACCTTTGTTTCGTGAGCAGTGCACTTTGATGCGGGGACTATATGTTGCCCTGGAAGGGCCGCCTTCATTGCTGGCTCTCCTACGCATGGGTGTGCGTCTCAGACTTTTTATGTTTAGGGAGGTGGGGACGTGCAGTGGTATTTTGGGCTCGTATTACACAGCCTAGTGTTTTGTGGCATGGACTTACTCCGATTTTCCTTGCCGGCACTATTTCCATGGAATAAAGAAAAAAATCGTCGCCGTAGCTCAATTGGTAGAGCACCGGACGCAAAATTAGGAGGTCAAGAGTTCGAATCCTACTGGCGGCTTGTGTTTTTTTTCAGTTTAATCAATTATCGTTAAAAATAATTACTCTTTAGGCTCCCATTGATGAACACCACACATTGTTTTTTTATATCTATAAGCATAACAGTTTCAGTGCATCTACATAACACAAAATCACTTCATCGCAGTTACATTTCATTTCAGAAGCACCCTTCTAGGCGTTTATCACATCCCACCGAGCGCATGTGTTTCCGCACTGCCTCTTTGTGTAATCACTAATTTTTTTTAAGCATCGTACCGCTGCTACATGCTAGCCTTTCATTACTTATTTCCGTCGCGTGCAAGAATGTTCGGATTCTTTAAAAAGAAAACGCATATGCATATTTCTTTGTTTTGTTATATTAGTATTATGCGTGTTCTAACGCGTCAAAGCGGCGCCGAGTCTATCAGGAACGCTGTAGTGAAGGACTCCAGATTAGCGTAGACCATCTGAGGTTCCTCAGAGTGCACTCACATCGCACATCACTAGCCCATTTTTGCATTTCGCCGCTATCAAAATGCCACCTCGCCACCGGTATCGAACCCGCGACCTTGGTTGACATTAGCAGCCAAGCACCACAACCACTGAGCCATCGTGAGAGGTTTTATTCATTATCTGCTGTCTGAGACAAGGAATGCCGCAGAAAGTAAATGTTGCAGAACGTGATTGGGTCATTGCTCCTATACTTCACGTATTTATGGTACTCCAAAAAAAGAAAAGGGAAAAAGGGAAGCCATTGTCACTCAGTGCTTTGCGAGTTAATGCAGTGCGCGTGTAAAGCTGTACGTAAGCGTGTAAAAGGGGGTATTATAAAATCCAATGCTTCACATCAATCTGGAGTAAAATACTTTAGAATTACCAAAAGCACATTGCGGAAACGCCAATTAGCTTTACGAGATTTCTTTCAGTTTTGTTGTTGAACTGGATGCCATTTCTAATGGATGCCATTTTAGCACTCCATAGCGCCGACAGCTTTCGGTGGGTAAATCTACGCGCTGGCACATGCCATTTGGTCTGAAAAAGAGAAAAAGAAAGTATGCCGTATTGCACAAAATGTGCTGCTGAACCGAGTTCCGAACCGGTTCGGAGCGGTTCCTTTGAATTGTTCCGGTTCGGATTCAGCTCCAAGGTGGCGAAAAAAGTTTGGGTTCGGTTCGGTTCCACTTCCGGGCGAAAATTCGGGTTCGGTTCCGGTTTCAGGTTCAGGTTCGGTTCCGGTTCGACACCCTGGTTATAGTACGGAACAAGTTCAGAATCTTTGATTTGTGCTGGCCATCCTTCAAGCGTGTATCTGTAAACTTTGCTAAGAATGCCGGCATACTTGCTAGCTTTGGCAACGTCTTCATTTCATTTCATTTCATTTTATTACCTTAAAGACCCCTCGCGGGGTATTACATAAGGGGTGGGATTAGCAGAAAAGGTACAAGACATGTGATCATGAACAAAAAATGTTGTTTAGGTTGCTTGCAAATGATGAAGGACAGGTGATGTCGACGATATGCTGGGGAAGGCCGTTCCAATCTTTAGCTGCACGTGGGAAGAAGGAGGCTGAAAAAGTAACAGTTCGGGCACGTGGGCGAAAAACTTGAAGCGTGTGGCTAGTGCGGTGAGAAATGTATGATGCTGGCGTGATAGAAGGGGCACGGTTAAGTGATGAGTAAAAGAACTTGTGGTACAGTGATAGCGTGGCTATGCGACGACGAACGGAAAGAGGCGATAGTGCTGATTTGGTTTCTAAGGCTGAAACACTGACGTCGTAGGAGTAAGAAGAATGAATGAACCTTGTAGCGCGGTTTTGAACGGCTTCTAGATCGTTTACGAGGTTAATATGATGCGGGTCCCATATGGCGGATGCATAGTCAAGTTTAGGTCTAATTAGTGACTTGTAGGCGAGCAGTTTAACGTGATGTGAGGTGAGGCGAAGGTGACGTTTAAGAAATCCCAGAGTTTTGTTAGCCGATGATATCACGTTAGCAATATGTGCATTCCATGTTAGGTCATTAGATAATGTGACACCTAAGTATTTGAAAGATGATACAGATTCTACGGACTCGTTAGCGATTTTGTATTGGAAGGCATGACTCTTTTTGCGACGGGTGATGGAAAGAAGCTTGCATTTGCTAGGGTTGAGGGTCATAAGCCAATCTGCGCACCACTGTTCAATTTGGTTAAGGTCCTGCTGGAGGGCTTCTTGATTAGTTATGTTTGTTACTTGGCGGTAAATTACGCAGTCGTCAGCGAACATTCGAATTTGGCAGGATACATACTGTGGGAGATCGTTAATATATATTAAAAACAATAGGGGTGCAAGAACAGAGCCTTGTGGGACGCCGGATGTTACAGGGAGAGGGTTGGAAGACTGGTTATTTACAACGACTGACTGAAACCGATTTCTTAAGAAGGCCTTGATCCAGTTTAGCACGTTAGGATGAAGGTTTAGAATAGAAAGCTTTTGTATTAAACGTTGATGTGGAACTTTATCAAATGCTTTAGCGTAATCCAGAAAGATGGCGTCAACTTGAAGGTTAGCGTCCAGGTCAGCATGTAAGTCGTTGAGGAACATGGCTAGTTGTGTTTCGCATGAATACCCTTTGCGGAAACCGTGCTGGGATGGATGGAAGAAATTGTTAGCGTCTAAGAAGTCCATTACATGAGAGTATATGACATGTTCCATGATCTTGCAGGGGACGCTAGTTAGAGAAATAGGACGGTAGTTCAGAGGGGAATTTTTGTCACCTGATTTGTAGAGTGGAACGACCTTCCCAACTTTCCAGTTTTCCGGAATGAGACCTGTAGAGAGTGATTGCGAAAACAATAATTCAAGGTACACTGCACTGATACATTTCGTGTTTTTTAGTAGTTTAGTGTTTATCTCGTTGATGCCGGCTGACAAGGAAAGTTTCATTTTCTCAATTAAAGACGAGATGCCAGTTGAAGAAAAAGTTATTGCGTCCATCGGTGAGGTGGCATTAGTAGGAGGTATCCTTGGAGGCGGGTTGCGCTCCTGGGTGAAAACTGACGAGAACGCCGTATTGAAGATGTTAGCGCATTCTGTGTCGGAGGCTTGAATACCGGATGCATGAGTGAGAGTGATTGAGTGTGATGGTGCGGGATTGATGATGCGCCAAAATTTTTTGGGGTTATCGCATAGCATGCGCGGTAGGTCGCTGTTAAAAAATGAGTGTTTAGCGTTGGTGACGGAAGTCAAGTATTCTTTTTCGGCTGTAAAGTACTTCTCCCACGCTTCGGAATTGCTTTTAAATTTGGCAGCGCGAAAAAGCCGCTTCTTTTTATTCTCCAGTCTTTTTAGCCGTCAGTGGAGTAGTATCAAAAACAGCGAGCGTATGTGTCTCATCAACGCTGTTTTCGGTTGCAACAGGCAGTCTGGACAGCGCGTCCGTCACTTCCATTTGAGATCCTTTCCGACATCTCAAGTCCTAGCGATAAGAAGCCAGGATTAACGCCCATCGTTGCATTCGAGCAGCCGCCAAAGATGGGACCTGGTTCCGTGGGCCTAAGATGCCTAGTAATGTTTGATGATCCGTGAACAACGTGAATGCCCTCCCATATAGGTAGCGATGAAACTTCTTGAGAGCAAAGATTATTGTCAGCGCTTCTCGCTCGATCTGGGCATAGCCACGCTCAGCTTGCGATAACGTCCTGGAAGCAAAAGCAACAGGCTTTTCTAGCCCACTTGGAAGTATGTGGAAAAGAACCGCGCCGAGCCCATACTGCGACGCATCACAGCTTAGAGCCAAGGGTTGCTTCGGATCGTAGTAAGCAAGTACCGGACTGGTCGTGAGCAAGTTCTTTGTTTTTCGAAACGCGCGAGAACACTCGCCTGTCCATTTCCATCGCGTGCCCTTCTTCAGGAGCTCGTAGAGCGGCCCAGCCACAGTCGCTAAGTTCGATAGGAACTTTGAGTAGAATGTTACCATTCCCAGGAAAGCCTTCAGTTCAGTGCCATTTGTAGGCTCCGGTGCATGCTCTATTGCCCTTGTTTTCGATCTCAGTGGCTTTATTCCATCCGCTGAAATTTTGTGGCCCAGATAGCGGACTTCACTGCAAAAGAGCTTGCATTTTTCCATGCGAAGCGTCACATTGTGCTCCTGCAACCGTGTCAAAACTTCTTCCAACCTTTGCCGACATTCATTCGCACTTGAACCTCCAATGATGACATCATCAATATAACACCCTACTTGAGGGATACCCTTGAGAAGCCCGTCCATAAGCGACTGGAATATGACAGGAGCACTTGCGATGCCGTAAGGGAGCCGCTGATACTGGTAAAGGCCTTGGTGGGTGTTTATAGTTAAAATCGCCTTTGCATCTTCGGCAAGTTCCACTTGCTGGTAAGCGGCCGCAAGGTCCAGGACGCAGAATACTTTTGAGTCTGCCGATATTGTGAACAAATCTTCTGGCAAGGGAAGAGGGTAGTGTTCAGTCAGCAGCACAGGGTTCACTGTGACCTTGTAGTCACCGCACAGCCGCACTTTTGCTCCTCCATCTTTCGGTACCACTACCAAAGGAGTCGCCCAATCGCTTCTGGTGACCCTTTTCAGTACCCCCGCCCGTTCCAAGGCGTCTAGCTCCTCGGACACAGCTTGCTTCAATGCAAAAGGCACGGGACGGGCCTTGCAAAATACTGGCTTGCTGTCTGGCTTCAAGAGGACCTGTACTTTGTAGCCCGTAATTAGCCCATCTGCGGTGAAAACAAAGCCTGAAACTTCTTCTTAAGTTCCTCCACGGAGTCGTCTTGCTGTATAGCTTGAACTTCCTGCCAATTTAATTTCAGCTTCCTCAGCCAGTTGCGGCCGAGCAGGCACGGCAACATTTTCCCACCGTCATCTACTATCACAACAGGTAGAACGTCAGTTTGATTAGCGTGCTCAACACGCAGATCAGCCGATCCTACGACCAGCACTAGTTCTCCTGTGTACGTTCGTAAAGGAACCGTAGCAGTCGTTACTGCCAGATGGGGAAACTTGCGATGAAAAACTGACTTCGGCATGACGGTGACTGACGCCCCTGTGTCTCTTTGCATCCTTACGGCCTGTCCTTCCACGAGAACTGTGACATAGTATGCAGACTTATTTGTTGTCATACTGTATATTTCTTGCTCTTCGCCTGACTCATCGGCCGAGCTATCGATCGCATTCAGCGCCTTCGGTTTGCCTGTGTGCTGCCTGCACTTTGATTTCAAGTGGCCTTGCTCTCCGCAGTTATGACACTTGTACTTGCGATATCGGCAATTACTGGCCGCATGGCGTTTACCGCAACGGAAGCACTCTACAGACTCAGTCTTGCTACGATAGTTGTCCTTAGCACGGTCGCCTTGGTTGAGAACATCAACTTCTAGTCCTGAGCGCCTTTGTGGTACACTTTGCAGCTCTTCTAGCTTTACTAGCTTTACTTGTTGAGTCTGGGTGGTGGCTAGTTCACGATTTAACGCGATTTTGCACGCCTCTTCGAACGACAGCTTTTCAGCTGCAAACAGCTCACGCTGAGTGTCGACGCAGCGCAGCCCGGCGACTAGCCTGTCTCTAAGCGCTTCGTCGAGAAATTTGCCAAACTCGCAACTTCTGGCCAGGTGCTTCAGCTGCACAATGAATTCGCCTACAGTCTCTTGCTCGAGCTGCAATCTTCGGTTAAATCGGCATCTTTCTGCAATCACGGCCTTTCGGGGACTGTAGTGGGTTTTCAGTAGCGCCGTGACCTCGTCATACGTTTTGCTGGCAGGGGAATTCGGAACTAGCAGGTTCTTCAATGCTTCATACACTCGCGGTCCTACTACATTCAGGAATACGGCTAGCTTCTTGCCTTCAGCCACATCATTTTCCAAGACGTAAAGCCCAAATTTTTCCAAGTAGGACTCGAAGCTGTCGCTTCTTTCGTCAAAAGTATCAATTTTTCCCACCTTCGCCATTGCAGCATCCGCCAGGCAGTCGTCTTCAGCAGCAACCGACGAAGATAGCCATTCACCTCGATCCCATCCTCGTCGCCAGTGAAATGTAGCGTGCGACAGCCGAGCGGCCGCAGCAGAGAACCATCCAAGACCGGTGCAGGACAAGAAATCAGCGTTTTTTCGTCTGACGCTTCTTTTATAGGCACCCTGCACCAGCCAGACACCGCCACCGTCGAGGCTGCGTTCAGCTCCCCCGTGCGGCCAGTTTCTCGTCCCTGTCAGGAAGGCTCGCCCCGCCACTTCGAAGGGATGGCGTCTGCTAGCGGCTGCCGCTGTTCGTCGAGGCGGGATTTCGACCTATTCATTCATGAGGCTGCAAAACTCTTTCGAGGAGCGAACGTCAGGAAAGGAACGAAGCTTTTTGAAGCAGGCCATGTACACAATGCGAAAGAGGCGGTGTCGTGCGACGGAGCGAAGTAGCAGCCCGGTGCATTGCGCAGACAAGCATCACTGCGCCACCGAAAACGATCAAATTAACGCTAAGAAATATTTCTATCTAATGCCTTTCAGCGCTGCACTCTCACTCAATTTTTTTATGTAGCTATCTTCCAGTAGACAGCTTGTAGCCGCGAGCTGCAGTTGCAAGGCAGGCAAATGTAAACACGCTGCTGCCGTTACCGTGTTTTTGGAGCGGTGTGAAACGCTCTCCAAAACGAGCCACCCGCAAGCCTAGGGTGTTCGTGCCTTTAGAAAGGCTTACCCTGAACTTTCAAAGACGGCCAGGCGGTATAACATTGAAGGTAATTAGATAACTCCAGTTTCTGAGCGAACGGCGAAAACTTGACTTCATAACATTCTCGTTTGCCGCACCTTCGGTGTTCGATGTGGAATACCCTGTTAAAACTACGCCTTGAAATGATGTTCCCATTGCGTAATCTGCCACTCATATTTTCTGTTTTTTCGGCAACTGCCAGGCCATTATCGCTACAACACGTGCGTCAGTATTTCGGTGATATGAGATGTCCAATGAATGAGCTTTTGCAAGCAGAAGAGAATGCAAGCTGCGGCGAAGCGCCTGTGCGCACTGAAACTCCTGCCGAAAACATAAAACTTCTTGACCGGGATTCTGGAAAAAAGGAGTATCCCGGCTATTTCATGCAGGATTCTTGCAGAAAGCTTGTGCTCAAAAAGTGGAATTTCATTGCAAGGTTTGCTTAATTTCTACGCATTTAGTACAAGTGCCCTGACTCTTCGACATTAGGATGTATGATTATTGTACTAAATTATCACCCAGTCGTTCAGACGTGGAGGCAAAGATTTATCAGGAGCGTGTTGCCGTTGCCCCTGAAAACGTGCCTTTGCTGTCGATAAAGACGCTGGACGTCAAGGCGCAGTGGAAGCGAGCAAGGATTCTGCACATAGCTGGAACTAAGGTAAACGATTATTTGCAGCGCAAAATTTCGGCTCCTTCCTAAGGTGTGACTACGGACGAGTTTCGGCGTGGCTTTTTAAGCCCACATATCGTTGACAGCCAAGTCAATGACCGGAAAACGTGGGTGCAAGAAAAGGGAAGGGTTCCCAGAGAGCCATTGGCATTCCTCTGAGTCTGCTGAATTTGAATGAGTCAAAAACCTGTCTAGGAGGTAATGCATGAGTCAAGTAAGCGTCTTCCGCACGGGTTTGACCATTGTTTGGCCAGAATCCGCGCGCGCGTGTTGCCCGTCGCGAAGGGTGGGCCGTCTCCCAATGTCGCGTTGTAAATCCATAAAACCTTGTATGAGGCGAATTTATATATGTATTATTGCATCCTACAACACAGCAATGTGTCCTGCTGTTGCCATGTGCCATTTTGTGCTTGGGGAGTAGGCGCACAACTGCTTCGCGACAGCGCGCGGAGCACAGCGGGAGCTGTCAGACTGCCTCCGCCTTCCTGACAGGGACGCGCGCGCCGCCGCCAGTGGCGCGAGCGTCGTGCTGGAGTTAGATGCGCAGGGTGCCTATAGGCAGCGGTTGCTTATCCTCTGCTGCTATCAGTGCGCGTCATGGCAAAGTGACGCGTCATGCATTTGACGCTATCACAAAGGTGTCCAGCAGAAAACTACGGCATATGTTTTTGGAAAAGGCTGCCATTGCACAATTTCTAATATACAGAAAAGGAATGCTGATGAAGACTGTTACACAACGGTGTTCGTACGAAGTTCTGAGAATCTGACGTAACTAGGGTTCAGCAAAAGTCTGCAGGGCGTCACGCGTCGCTGTGAAAATTCCCTCAGTCCAAAGGTGTTTGGTCAGGCATTAAGCTTGAAAACTTACTAGTGGCACAAGCTTTCCATGACTTTTAATTGTGTTATTTAAAAATGCTCTCTTATACAGGGCACATTTTATTCACTACTGAGTGCAGTAGTGACTCGGTTGTTTCGATGAAACATGTCAGACGTACTTCCTCACCGTATATTAAATTATTATGCCTCTTTAAGCGTAATGTGTCCCATATGTCATAATATTTAATTAATATGCCTAAACTCATTCTAGCCGCGGTTGCTATTCATTAGTTTATCCAGTTTGTTAAAGGAGGTCCCATTACAGTTTACTGCTCTGGGACCTCTTTTCTTATGATCAATCAGTGTATACATGTAAGTTTCATGTATTGCAAGCAATAAACATTCAACTTTAAAAAAGTGGGCTGAGAAGTGCTGTATATTGGTTTATTTATTTAGAATGCCTCAGTGCCCAACGGCATTAGAGAAGGAAGCACTTACACACAGGAAGGAAAATACAAAAACGCAATGAAAAAAAAATATTAAATAGAACGATGGCTCCTTGATTCTACAAGAAGACTCCGTAAAAGTTTCAATGCCTATTATTTTTATATGCACCTGGAACTGCGCTTGACAGCCCCGCTTCGCCACGCAGACACTTACGACTACAAAATGTGGAATGCGTGAAGAAAGACAAGCTTAATGTGGGCCATATATCTGTACAGTCCCACAGGTCTACTTTTCTTACGCAGCAGCGGTAAGGCTCCCGCTGAGCCTAAAACCCGGCATCGTCGTAGTCAATGGCGGCGGGGCAGTGTAATTGTAAAATGTCCACATAAGCAACGAAAGTGGGTCACCTAGGTCATGTGACCTTGTGACGAGACCGTAGCCTGCCTACCGGCAGTTTTGCGTCAGTCCGGCAGCAGTGCACAGAGCGACGGGAAGCCTAAACTGAGCCTGAAATTTTCGCAGGAGCCCGTCTGTATTATCGGCGCTGGAATATCGCCGCTATCAGAGGCTGCTTCCACGCATGGTGCGCCGCGCATCGCCGAGGGGAGCTTCGCTGCCGATGAACTAATCGGGCATCAACGGAGAGTGCGCCGAAAGCACGCCGAAAGGAACTTCGGGACCGCCTGCTGCCTACATATACTACGAGAGCTGCAGGATTTCCACAGTCCGGCAGCGGTGCACAGAGCGACGGGAAGCCTAAACTGAGCCTGAAATTTTCGCAGGAGCCCGTCTGTATTATCGGCGCTGGAATATCGCCGCTATCAGAGGCTGCTTCCACGCATGGTGCGCCGCGCATCGCCGAGGGGAGCTTCGCTGCCGATGAACTAATCGGGCATCAACGGAGAGTGCGCCGAAAGCACGCCGAAAGGAACTTCGGGACCGCCTGCTGCCTACATATACTACGAGAGCTGCAGGATTTCCACAGTCCGGCAGCGGTGCACAGAGCGACGGGAAGCCTAAACTGAGCCTGAAATTTTCGCAGGAGCCCGTCTGTATTATCAGCGCTGGAATATCGCCGCTATCAGAGGCTGCTTCCACGCATGGTGCGCCGCGCATCGCCGAGGGGAGCTTCGCTGCCGATGAACTAATCGGGCATCAACGGAGAGTGCGCCGAAAGCACGCCGAAAGGAACTTCGGGACCGCCTGCTGCCTACATATACTACGAGAGCTGCAGGATTTCCACAGTCCGGCAGCAGTGCACAGAGCGACGGGAAGCCTAAACTGAGCCTGAAATTTTCGCAGGTAAGGGGGTCAACCCGTTACCCTGTGCCTGTTTTCTCGTTCTGCATTGCTGCCGGACAGTGTACTTGACAGTGTACTTGACAGTGTACTTGAGAGTGTACTTGAGAGTGTACTTGAGAGTGTACTTGAGAGTGTACTTGAGAGTGTACTTGAGAGTGTACTTGAGAGTGTGCTTTCATTGTGGCATTACGTTTAAAATCAAAGTATCATCATGAACAAGGAAGAAAAAAAAGAGCTAACTACGATGGTCGCGGACTTCCGTAGAGAAGTGCGGGCTGAATGAGAGCCCTTGAAAAGAGCATAAGTTATTGTAGTGACACTTGTGACGAGGTTAAAGAAATAGGAAAGGACATTAAAGCACTCAGGGCTGAAATACAAGCGCTAAGAGAAGAAAACAAAGACCTGAAAGCTGAAAATCAGCGACTGGAAGGAAGAATCGAAGAACTCGAACAATACCAAAGAGGCAACAACTTGGAAATCAAGGGCGTGCCCGAAGAGCTTGACTCGCTAGTGGTTGTCAAAAAGATAGGGGAAGCTGTGGGTGAGGAGGTTGCTGATTCCGATATCGACATCTGCCACAGGGTGAAAACTTTGCGAGAGAAGGAACAGAACATCATCGTTCGATTTGTGTCACGCGCAAAGCGAAACGCCTTGCTCATGAAAGCTAAAAAAAAAGAAGATCGATACCACTGAGCTTGGCCACGAAGGAACAGGTAGCACAGTCTACGTCAATGAACACCTGACTCGACGAAACAAACAGCTTCTTGGGGCAGCCGTGGCAAAGAAGAAAGCTGCAAAATGGAAGTTTGTGTGGGTGAACTCTGGAAAAATTTTTGCCAGGAAAGATGAAACATCGGACGTCATCAAAATCATGAGCACTGAAGACGTAGCGCTGATCTCTTAACTTAGGTAACCCAAGATTGCTGTATCAGAGCATAATCCACCTACTGAAGCAATGTCGACACATACGCATGCCATAGATAAGCATTCCTTGCAGTCCCACTTCGTAGCACTGCACCAAAATATACGGAGCATAAGAAACAAACACGAAGAATTAGATTCTTACTTAAAGTCGTGTCAAATAAAATTTGACGCACTCTTATTCAGCGAAACCTGGCTCACGGCAAAAGACTTGTCTCCTCAGTTCCACAGCTATACGCCAATTCGCCTCGACCGGGCAGGCAGAGGCAGAGGTGGGGGTGTGGCTGTTTATCTCCAACGTCATTACTCTTTTCAAGTAGTTGATGCTGTCACTAGCAGCGATGCCGACATAGAATGTTTAGCTGTAGAAACTGACTCTTTTCTTCTTGCTGTAATTTATAGGCCCCCGACAGGACTTAAGCGACACTTCCTATCGCGTTTAGAACAATTGCTTGGGCATTTTAATGTCATAAAGAAACCATATTTTGTAATGGGGGACGTGAACATTGATCTGCTGAAGGACGATTTACCCGCACGGGACCTGAAAAACCTCATCATGTCCTATGGCTGTGAGAATGCCATTTCCAGCCCTACCCGTATTACTTGGAACTATTCCACAAATATAGATGTCGCAATAACTAACCTTAACGACTCGGGATATACAGCAGGGGTTTTGACATGTGATCTTAGTGATCATCAGCCGATTTATATCGCCACCCAATGTTTATTCAGAAAAGATAAGGATAGAACTCGTAATTTTGAGCACAGGATCATATGCAACAACTCACTGACTAAGTTTAGAGTATTGATCGAGCAAGCAGATTGGACTGAAGTGTATTCGGAAGAAAATCTAGACAAAGCATACGACCTATTTCTGGATACCTTTCTATACTGCTACAATGATGCTTTTCCGTTACAAAGTGCAAAAGTACAGAAACGTAAAATTAGGAAGCCTTGGATTAGTGCAGGGCTTTATAAAAGAATTAAACAAAAGAACACAATGTTTCATAAATTTCTTGCCAGTAAGGATTATGGCTTATTTCTTGAGTTTAGGCGCTTTCGGAACAAATTAAATAGCGACGTAAAGAAAGCAAAAAAAGACTACTATGAGTCACTATTCTCCCGAAAAAGATCGGACCCAAGAAAAATATGGAAAGAAGTTAATTTCTTAACAGGGAAAAATCAAGCTAGCAGTGCACCTCAACAAATGAAAATTAATAACATCGTTTTCGAAGGTCAACCCCTAGCGGACGTGATAAATGAATACTTTGTGCATGCAGCAATGCCTGCAACAGGCCAGGTTAAAAATGACTGTAACTATGATGAAACTAGTCAAATTAATTCTCTTGTGCTGTTTGATGTTACTCCAGCTGAGGTCGCCAGATTTATAAAGGAATTAAAAGCCACTGCTTCGAGTGGATATGACGAAATTAAGGTAGCGCCAATAAAGGAAGTCTCGTCTGTAATTAGTCCAATACTTGCGTTCCTAATAAACCTATCGTTTCTGACTGGAATCTTCCCACAGAAACTGAAGGTGGCGAAAGTAGTCCCCGTTCATAAGGGTGGTTCTACAAATGATATCTCAAATTACCGACCAATTTCAGTCCTGCCCGCATTTTCAAAAATTTATGAGAAGTGCATTCACAAGCGCCTTACAACTTACCTTAACAAATACAATATACTTTCGCCATCCCAATATGGTTTTCAAAAAAACAAGACGACAGAAGAAGCCCTCGTAAAAGTTAAAACTCATATTATTAACAATCTTGACAGGAGGCTGTATACCCTAGGTATCTTCCTCGATTTACGGAAAGCCTTTGATTCGGTGAATCACGATATTATGCTTAGTAAATTGAACAGATGTGGCATTAGAGGCATTACCTTAAATCTTTTCCAGAGTTTCTTGTCAATGAGGCAACAGTACGTTACCTTGAACAACGTATGTTCCCAGAAACTACTTATAAAAGCAGGTGTCCCACAAGGTTCGATACTAGGGCCAGTACTATTTCTGTTATACATTAATGATATCACTGAGCTAAAACACACACCTGAAATCACATTGTTTGCTGATGACACAAGTATATTTTTTACAGGCACAACCATCCAAGAAATAAGAAATGAAGCTAATGATTACCTGCTAGAACTGTCCCGTTGGCTAGAAAAAAATAAGTTGCAGCTCAATGCGCAAAAAACTAAATACATAGTATTCAGACCCATCAATAAGAACGCATGTGATAATATCAATATTAAGTTTGAAGACCATTACTTGGAGAAAGTGCAGACGCAAAAGTTTCTTGGAATATGGTTTCACGAACATTTGTCATGGACTTATCATGTAGATCATTTAATTTCGGAACTCGCGCGTTCTGTAGGATGTTTAAGTAAAGTGGCCCATATCTTACCTCTTTGGCTGAAGAGATCAATGTACTACACTTTATTCTATTCCAAACTGCTCTATGGTATGCTAGTATGGGGTACGACCACCAAAGGGAATTATGAGAGAATATTAGTTCTGCAGAAGCGCGTACTTCGGATATTAGAGAATTATAAAGGTCAAGTAAGAAACTTGCCTACGCAACCACTTTACTTCAAACATAATATCCTTCCAGTTAAAAAAGTGTACAATTTCCGGATAATGCAACTAATATACAAAAAACAGCTATATGCCGATAACGTCCAGCATGCCTCCATGAGATATGCAATCAGGAATCGTAAGAGAAAGGTACAAAAATTCAGAACGAACTATGGCAAACAGGCTATGGACTATCAAATAGTTAGACTGCTTAACATACACGAATCTTATGTTGACTTCAGCCAACCATTTAGAGCCTTCAAACGAAATTATCGAGCATTCCTATTTTCCTCAAATATAATTTTAGAACCATAAACGCATTGCAAATACAGTAAACATCTTCTACATGGTTATCATGCATTTGCAACTATTATTCTAAGTTTGTTCTTTTGTTTCCCTTTCGAACTGCTCTTTGTTAGACTGTGATATACGCTAATACTCACTTCTGTTCAGTTGTGTTATTAGAAACTTGCAGTTTGTACGCAACGTACGCAAGTTATGGCTTAGTTTCTTTTCTTTTGTACATGAATGCCTATGTACCTTCATTCTTGCTCAAAACTTCTGAACTGCACTTTAGTTATATTGCTGCATTGTACTGTGTATTTCTCGTATTCATTGTGTTGTAATTGAAAAGCGTGAACATGTTATCCTATTGCAACCGCGTACATGCTTAAATTCAGAAAATGTGTGTAACTGTGTGGCTGTGTGGCTGTAACTGATGTGTAAATGTGTGGCTGTAACTGATGTGAGGGGGCTAAGGCCTCGTCAGGCTTCCAAGCCTTTAGCCTTACGCCACCCGCAGGGATTCATCTGTATTGTTTCCTGCAAATAAAAAGCCAATTCAATTCAATTCAATTCAACATCGCAAAATCACCGGTAGTTTTACGCTGTTTTTTTTTCAAGCTTCCTACTGGAACTTAAGCAAACTTACCGCTATAGCACGCGGCAGTTAAATTATTATCGGTCACGAGAAGCTGCTCGCGAAGAGCAACTGGGGTTTCTCCAGCCCCTTGGGTGGCTCTGTTTGAAACACAAAAGTTGCGGGGGCAGTGGTGCATCGCTTACCCGTTGCACCACTGTGCCAGGAGCGGAGTGAGGGATTCCAGCGATCAATAATCTTAGAGTAGAGAACGAGCAATTCCGCGCATAATTGCATCAACCCATTAACGCTATTGCAACATACCCTTCGGGTGCACCTTATATGTCCCATCCTGTTTTTTTCAAAACAAGTGCTCGATTTGTTCACGACTGTGAGTGCGTAAATATTCGGGCATGCATGGCCAATCTGAGAGATGGATGACATCCTCACTGAGCACATACAGAGATAGAGAGGAAGAGGGAAAGAAGGAATGTCAGCCTGAAGGCTGTTCCGGTTGGCTGCCCTGCACTGGCCAGGAGAGCCGACAAGAGAAGGGGCGAGGAGCACAGTCACACATTGCCACATGAGGCAAAAAACCAGTACGTACCTCAGCGGATGCAAAATATGAATTGGGGCCACTTGAGCAATGCTGCAGAGATTGTCGCTTGCAACGAGGTCCCATTCGGCGCGAAGTGAGACCTCTCCATCGGTGCACGCAGTAGAAAATACGACATGTGTCCCTCGTTTTGCTTGTTCGTAGCAGTACTGCGCCTCGTCGGAAGTAGCAACTGTTCCATTGCAACGTGTGAAAGTGCCTATGATTGACCTGAGGTAACTTAGGAGCTCTCCATCTGCCTCTATGGATAGCATAGAAACTGACGAAGGATCGATCACACAAGGCGCCAGAGAACAGCTCTTCATATAGGGCTCCAGTGCCGGAAAAGTCCTAATGGGGTGGGATGTGGCTGGTACAGTGCGAATGGCGGTGATGCTTGTCTGTACGTAACTGGAAAGAAACATCATACCGAGGGTCCAGAACGCTACGGCGACACTGCGGTAGGCAGTCGCATTAGATACAGCGATTCTCGGGCTCTTCCCCAGAGACGTGCACAGAAAGAAAAAAATAAGTTCTAGTGGGTGTGGATAAACCGCTCGGTTTGGCATCCGGTGCCACCGAGTGCGCAGAAAGAAAACCACTACAGTTGCGCAAGCCACGAGAGACAGCAGGAGCCAGAGCAGCGATTGCCAGGAGTCAATAAATGTTATTTTTACGGCGGTGTAGCGGCGGGTGAAAAAACAGAAATGTGAGGGAGAATAGTACGTGTATTGAAAAGTGAAGCCGTAACGTAGGGAAATACTTTTCACAGGAAGAACTACAAAATCGAAAGTCTTCGCGTACACTGCTACCAAAAACTCCGGTTTTACGATCTCGATTGTATTGTTCAAAGTTCTGTAAGCATCTATCAGCGCCATCGCGTCAACGTTTTTGGCTAGTTCTTTGTATTCAAGTGGCAGCGTTTTAACGACAGAAATGCATGCTCGATATGTGTGCCCTTTCGGCAATTTCTTTTCTGAGGCCCGATCACGGGGGAGAAGCGTTAATGCAGGAACTACATCACGGGACGCGCACCACCGAAACTGGTCTTGGGGCGCGCTAATGTTCTGCGGGCCAACGCTGAAAACCTGACACAGACGAGTTGAAAACGGACGCAGAGTTTCTTCATGCTGCGACTCTGAAGAAATAAACAAGTTGATGTCTGGTCGTTCAGATAATTTAATAATCCATTGTTGGTGCTCTTTGCGCATTTTGGCAAAGTACGGTACAAATAAAAGTACCTGCGGGGCTAATAAAGGAAGCTCCTTTATTACTGAATTCTCGCACGTGTCACCGTAGGACAAGTAACGCGCACACTCTATTTGGTGGTTTTTCAAAGCTAGGAACTTAGGGGGAACTGGCAACTCATTCATTTTCGTCTGAAGCGATTCAACGTGTTCGACAGAGTATAACAAGATTGGCCGGGACCAGGATAAGTTTGACGCCGCCATGGAATTCAGCATTATTGGATATTGTGGAGGGAATGTAGAGCAGAATAAACAGGATATGACAAGGATATGAGCAGTCAGCCAAAGCTGCCAAAACGCGCTCTTCCAAGCGATCACTTCAAAAGTGCCTTCATTGCACACTCCCAGCCGACTCAACAGCATTTTCAGTGGAAGAGAATATATTTTCTGTGGGCTTGCAGATGATAGCGAATTTGAGGAACGTATGTATTCTGGAGGGGAAGGAAATGCCGAATAACTCGCCTATGAAGTTCCATATATCGTGGCGTTCTGCGCAAGGAAACGTTCTGGTGAGAAAAAAATATTTAGCCTTCCTTTCTTAACTCGCAGTTCTTAATAGCGATAGTAATAACCTTCTTTGATAACTCCTTGTTTTGGGTTAAGTTGGACGGTCACTCACAGCGAAGTTCCGGGTTGAGCGCCGCCAAACGAACTGAGTGAAAGATTTTGTGGGATCTCTCTGATCTGCACTTTCTGCAACTTCGGTCGAAAAGTGCTAAAATATATCGATCATTTGATGCTACTTAATAAACAGCATGCTTCGTCGAGTACTTTGACGCATGCCCAGGTGTTGACATGAAAGAAAGGAAAACTAATACCAGTATTTTCCTAGGTGACATGAAATATTGCTCCACTGTAGGAGTACCGTTTCTGGATTTCTAATTTGCATTTTTCGTCCGATTGAATAAATTAGCGCCGGACAAGCGTAGCTGTGGCCCATACACAATTCCGCATCCAAACGGACCCGCTAAGTGCACAGCAAGGGATGGCGCAAATAAAACGCCGTCTACGTACTCGCTGCCTTTACCCGGAATCAATGCACCGCAACGTGATATGCCCGCGGGCGGAGTGTTTTTCTCCCCTTGTACCGCGTAGGCGAAGAAAAATAAGGCTCAGAATCCAAGATCGAAACACGCTCGCTGTCGCGTGATGGAAGGCTTTATTGCTGGCGTCTTGGATTTTTCGCGGCAGCATTATTGCAGATGAATTATTTTTAATTGCCCTTCTTCTTTCGAATGATTGGGTGTTTTCGTCTGTATGCTTTTAATTTGAATTCCGTTCAGTGGCCCGAAGAGAACTTCAGTAGGGGTTTAACGAATCTCCGCCCAACGAACCAGCACACACGATCATTTTGCTGAAAGATGACTACGTCGCAGGCAGGTACGGCATCGACCGCGTATTTTCAGCACCTAGAAAGCACGATGTGTGCGCAAATTACACAGACCCAAGAAGGAGAGGAGGATGGGTGCCAGGTACGACATAGCGATTCCTTGCTATGTGGGCGGGGTATATCAGATCCCGTTTTCTTGTGGCGCCGTGTATTTTGGTCAGACTGGGCGACTTCTTTACAAGCGGCTCATGGAGCATGAAAACACCAGAAAAAGTGATTCTCTTTCGAAGAGAGCTATTTATTGCACCAAATAGAAATGTCAGCAAGAAGAGTAGTACGAAAGATAGAGCAAAAAAAAAAAGGTGTATCGCCTTCCCACATAACATTCGTTTCAAAAAAAAAAACTGTCAATGCACACAAGCTATCAGGTACCCACGAATTCTCTTCGAAGAAGAAGATAGGCTTATACAGGTGCCCAGAAAAGTTTTCAGAACGTCGAAATCTGAAAAATTCTCAATTTTCTCGCCACGTACAAACGCAGGTAGGCATTCAGGAGTGCAAAAACCGTATTGTTCGCAGAGGAAAGTACGGGGATAATATGTGAGTTGGCGGATGCGTGGTAAAACTGCTGAGAAATTAAATTTTGTTGTAATTTTCGTGTCCCAGAAACATGTGGGCGCACCTGGCTGTTGTTCCGAGGTCTTTTCAGAAAAGGAAGGCGATATCTGGCTCCTCACGTATAATATGTATTTTTGTATGTTTTGTTTGCTTTATATATACGTATATTTGACTCAACGCTTCAGTAAGAAAATCGATATATATATATATATATATATATATATATATATATATATATATATATATATATATATATATATATATATATATATATATATATATATATATATATATATTGCCGCCAGGTGTCCCCGGGCGGCGCCGCAAGGACGAAGAAGTGAGGAACGCGCGTGCTCTCGGAGCTGGGACTCTGCTTCTCTGTTGGCGGCTTGCGCCTAGCCTGTGTGATTAAGGACCCATCCGTGACATTTCTGGTGGAGGTGCTGGGTACATCGCCCTGGAATATGTCGCACACCCCTCCTAACACCGAGGACCCCAGACCTCTCCCTATCGACACGCCAGTGCATCGGGTCAGTCGCGGCAATCTAGGACTGCCCCCTGAGCATAGGCTGTTGGAGACTACCTCGGCACCTGGCCGGCTGCCTCCTGAGCTCAGGCCATTTGACACTACCTCGTCGCCTGCCCCTCAACCAGTCATGCAAGGCGCCGCGTACTACACCCTCCAAAACCCACGGCTACCAAAATCCTTTCACGGGACTCAGCTGGAGGACGTGGAAGATTGGCTCCTCCAGTTTGAACGGGTCGCCGCATTTAACCAGTGGGATGACGCCGCCAAACTGAGGAACGTTTTCTTCAGCTTGGAGGACGGTGCTCGGACGTGGTACGAAAACCGTGAGGACGCTCTTTTGTCATGGCATGAGTTCCGACGTCAATTGCTCGCCACGTATGCCAGCGCTGATCGTCGGGAGCGAGCTGAACGCGCCCTACAGTCCCGCATGCAGATGCCCAATGAAACGGTTACCATGTACGTCGAAGACATGACGCGTCTCTTCCGGCGGGCTGACCCAGCCATGTCGGAAGCCAAAAAGCTGCGCCACCTAATGCGTGGTGTGAAAGAACAGCTTTTCGCCGGCCTCGTGCGCAGCCCCCCAAGCACTGTTGCCGAGTTTCTAGCAGAGGCTGTCACGATGGAGCAGGTTCTCCGGCAGCGTTCCACCGCGTACGACCGGCCAGTCCTTGCTGCTTCTATAACGGAGCCTCTCCCGGCGTTCAACACCAATACCGACTTCCTCCGTGACATGATCCGCACTGTCGTCCGTGAGGAGCTGCAGAAGATCTGTGGTACGTCGCAGACCACGGCCAGCTCCTTTATGGGCGTTATCCGCAATGAGGTGCAGCAGGCTGTCAGGCCACAGTTACTACGCGGCGAACCACAGCCAGTACAGCCAGATTACAACCGCCCGACGTACGCTGAAGCTCTGCGACGCCCTGCCCCGACTCCAGCGGCATTTACACAGCCTATCCAGACGGACTACTGCCGCCCGACGTATGCTGACGCTTTACGACGCCCTCCCCCAAATGCAACGGCGTTTGTTCAAGCCCATCACGACGTCCCGCTACCCCCCGTGCAGCCAGTGCAGCACATCCCGAGTGACCGACGATCCCTGCGCAGAGCGGACGTCTGGCGTGGCCCAGACCGACGACGTTTGTGTTTCCATTGTGGGGAGCCCGGTCACCTGTTCCGGCGGTGCCCATATCGTGAATTTGGCCTGCAGGGTTTTTCCCCCGATGCGCCAAGACCCCGATTTGGTCAACGGCCCCCTGCGATTGAAGAGTACGTAACGCAGCAGCCCCTGTGGTCCACGGCGCGCCGTCAGTCCCGATCGCCGTCCCCTCGCCGGTCATCATTTTCACCGAATCCGCCGAACTTTTCGCGAGCGACAGCGGACCGCTCGCCCAGTCCTCGCCGGGAAAACTGAAGACAGCGACCTCCGGGGGCGTGGTCGCTGGATATCGATGCTGTAAGGACCCCCTGACGACGCCGACATTCGATGATAGAGCTTTGTCGACGTCGACGACAGCCGGTGATCTAAAGGAGCGATTCTCACTCGACATACCCGTGCTTCTCGACGGTCACAGCATTAGCGCGTTGGTGGACACAGGAGCAGAGTTTTCAATTATTAGTGGCAAATTGGCAGCGCTTCTGAAGAAAGTCACGACTCCCTGCTCTGGCATGCAGATCCGGACGGCGGGGGGCCATATCATTACTCCGCTTGGACAGTGCACGGCTAGGGTCCAGATCATCGATTCGACGTTCGTAGTGAGCTGCCTGGTGCTCCGCGACTGTTCTCGTGACCTGATTTTGGGCGTAGATTTTCTCCGTGAGAATGGTGCCGTTATCGACCTGCGGACAGAACCGTTACGTTTTCTAGAGCGAAAGCCGACGACACCTCCGATGTTCGTCAACGCAGCTCCGCCCTTCGTATTTCCACTGAGAGTGTTTTGATCCCGCCGCGCGCCAGTGTTTTTGCAATAGTTGAATGCGATGATAGGCTACGTGATGGACCTGCAGTCGCCGAGGGCAACCTTTCCTTGCTACTGACACACGGCATTTGCTCGGCCCGAAGCCTTGTCCACCTCCATAACGGTCGGTCGGAGCTCCTGATTACTAATTTTACCAACGAACCTCGTCGCCTTTTCCGAGCTACTGCCATAGCGTGGGCCGACCAATTGGCAGCTGTTACTGAGTGTTTTGCGTCAGAGGGCATGGTACAACCGGAGACGTCCCTGGATCGCATCGATATTAGCTCCGGGCTATCAGCGACTCAACAGCGCGACCTACGCGCCCTACTGCTTCAATACCAAACCTGCTTCGCATCCTCCTCGAAAGTGCGGCAAACGGCGGTCACAAAGCATCGAATCATCACTTCCGATGATGCTCGCCCCATACGACAGCAGCCGTACCGCATTTCCCCGAAGGAACGCGACGCCATCCAAACGCAGGTGAAGGAGATGCTTACAGACGGCATAATTCAGCCTTCTAAGAGCCCGTGGTCGTCGCCTGTTGTTCTGGTAAAGAAGAAGGATGGGACTTTGCGCTTTTGCGTCGATTACCGTAAGCTGAACGCCATAACGAAAAAGGACGTCTACCCGCTGCCTCGCATCGACGACTCACTCGACAGACTTCGCCGCGCCAAGTATTTTTCATCGATCGACCTAAAGAGCGGATATTGGCAGATTGAGGTTGATGAACGTGACCGCGAAAAAACTGCCTTCATCACACCCGACGGCCTATATGAATTTAAGGTGTTGCCCTTCGGCCTTTGTTCAGCGCCTGCGACGTTTCAGCGCATGATGGACACTGTCCTGGCTTTTGGGGAGGGGGAATAATGCCGCCAGGTGTCCCCGGGCGGCGCCGCAAGGACGAAGAAGTGAGGAACGCGCGTGCTCTCGGAGCTGGGACTCTGCTTCTCTGTTGGCGGCTTGCGCCTAGCCTGTGTGATTAAGGACCCATCCGTGACAATATATATATATATATTGAAAGGGGGTTTCTGCACAAATGGTACAGGGCGTGGTGTTCACGGCAGGCGACACAAAGCGGCGAGCAGAACGGCGGGCAGCGCAGAAGACGGCCAGTCCGACCCAAGCGATCTCGTGCAGCGCGGCGGCACTTCGTCTTTTAGCGACGCTTCGTCGTCGTCGGCGCTCTGGCAGCGATCGGCCTAGGCGGTATCAGGCGCGGCCGTCGTGGTTCGCTACAATTTCCCCGGGAACGAAGAGGAGCCACCCTGGCGACTTATGGCGAGGGCAAAAGGAGCAGGTCGTAGTAAGTCTTCAGGCGGCTGACGTGGACGGTTTCCCGACCGCGATGGCGCAGGTCCGAAGAGGGGTTGAGCGGCTCCACGACGTAGTTGACTGGCGACGTTTGCTGGACGACGCGATAAGGCCCGTGGTATTCTGTGCGAAATTTAGATGACAATCCGGGTGGTGTGCCGGGAACCCATAGCCAAACTAGGGATCCAACCGGAAAAACGTGTTGCCTGCTAACGTTATCGTGGCGATGCTTTTGACGGCCTTGAGATTCGGAGGTAAAAGAGCGCGCCAACTGGCGGCAGTCTTCTGCATGCTTTGCGACTTCGGAGAGAGGCGTCCACTCGCAGGCGTCAGGATTATAAGGTAATATGGTGTCCATCGTGGACGACGGCTCACGCCCATACAGAAGGAAGAAAGGGGTAAAGCCGGTGGTGGACTGCGTGGCGGTGTTGTACGCGTATGTCACGAAAGGGAGGACGGCATCCCAGTTGGTCTGATCTGCTGCGACGTACATCGTGAGCATGTCTCCGAGAGTACGGTTGAAGCGCTCGGTCAGCCCGTTAGTTTGAGGATGGTAGGCAGTGGTGGTCCGATGTACGATGCGACATTCTGCAAGCAGTGCTTCAACGACTTGGGAAAGGAAGGCGCGGCCTCTGTCACTGAGCAGCTCGCGCGGCGCGCCGTGACGAAGAACAAAATGGTGCAGGAGGAACGTAGCAACTTCGCGGCTAGTTGCAGCAGGAAGGGCGGCT
Source organism: Amblyomma mixtum (assembly GCF_055824585.1). Lineage (NCBI taxonomy): Eukaryota > Metazoa > Arthropoda > Arachnida > Ixodida > Ixodidae > Amblyomma > Amblyomma mixtum. The sequence continues at coordinate 6,018,436 of NC_143015.1, read as the reverse complement.
GTCTCGGCATACCGGGTGAGGTGGTCGACGCCGACGATAATCCAACGGTTCCCAGAGACCGTACAGGGAAGCGGTCCGTAAAGGTCAACGCCAACGCGATCGAAAGGACGTGCTGGGCATGGGAGTGGTTGTAAGGGGCCGGTCACTCGGGGAGTGGAAGTCTTCCGCCGCTGACAAGCGATGCACGATCGGACGTATTTTCGAATATAGGCGTACATGCCGCGCCAATAGTAGCGCTGAGAAATGCGTTTGAATGTTTTCAGCACACCGGCGTGCGCACACTGAGGGTCAGCGTGGTAAGATGCGCAAATTTCAGATCGTAAATGGCAGGGGATCGCGAGAAGCCACCGCCGACCATCAGGCATGTAGTTGCGGCGGTATAGAAGGCCGTCCCGGAGGGCAAAGTGCGGAGTTTGACGCCGTAAAGTTCTAGAAGGCGCAACGTTTTGTGATGAAGACACGGCGTCTATGAGGGACGCAAGCCACGGGTCTTTGCGCTGCTCCGCCGGCATATCAGCGATGGTAAGAGACGAAAGCACGGGATCGGTCGCCGAGGAGCAGGCAGCGTCGCTGGGAAGGGGAGACCGAGACAAAGCATCGGCGTCCATGTGCTTACGGCCGGAACGGTAGATGACGCGGATGTCAAACTCTTGAAGGCGAAGAGCCCACCGAGCGAGGCGACCGGATGGATCTTTAAGCGACGATAACCAGCAGAGCGCATGGTGGTCCGTGACGACGTCGAACCGGCGGCCGTATAGATAGGGCCGGAATTTCGTTAGCGCCCATACAATAGCTAAGCATTCCTTCTCCGTAACGGAATAGTTGGATTCAGCTTTGGTAAGCACGCGACTCGCATACGCAACTACGTATTCTTCAAAACCATGTTTTCGCTGGGCCAAGACGGCTCCGAGGCCAACGCCACTCGCATCCGTATGGACCTCGGTAGGTGCTGTGGGGTCATAGTGTCTGAGTATTGGCGGCGAAGTCAAAAGATGGCGCAGGGTAGCGAACGCTTCGTCACACTCGGCCGACCAGCCAGATATGTCATTTGCCCCGCCAAGTAGCTTCGTCAGCGGCGCAATGATGGACGCAAAATTGCGTACGAAGCGCCGGAAATAAGAACACAAACCTATGAAGCTTCGAAGTTGCTTGAGCGAAACCGGCTTAGGAAATTGCGCCACAGCACGGAGCTTGGCCGGGTCAGGGAGAATGCCTTCCTTGGAGACGATGTGCCCCAATATTGTCAACTGCCGAGCACCGAAGTGGCACTTCTTGAGATTCAGCTGCAGTCCGGCGTCTGTCAGGCAAGTCAAAACCTGCTTTAAGCGTGCAAGGTGTGTGGTGAAATCGGCGGAAAAGACAACAATGTCATCCAGGTAGCAGAGGCAGGTCTGCCATTTCAACTTCCGCAAGATGTTATCCATCATCCTTTCGAATGTGGCGGGAGCGTTGCACAGACCGAACGGCATCACGTTGAACTCGTAGAGGCCGTCGGGTGTAACAAATGCTGTCTTTTCTCTGTCAGGTGCAGCCATCGGGACTTGCCAGTAGCCGGAACGTAGGTCAAGGGACGAAAAGTACTCAGCGCCTTGGAGGCTGTCAAGAGCGTCGTCGATGCGGGGAAGAGGGTAATTGTCCTTGTGGGTAATTTTGTTGAGGCGGCGGTAATCGACACAAAATCGGATTGAACCATCTTTCTTCTTGACAAGTACCACCGGCGACGACCAAGGGCTGTGAGACGGACGGATGACACCACGGTGCAGCATGTCCTCAACTTGTTCGCTAATCACGCGGCGCTCTGCCGCCGACACACGATATGGCCGCTGGCGAAAAGGCGGGTGAGAGCCGGTCTCAATGCGATGAGCGACGGTGGAAGTCCGGCCTAGAGGAGTGTGGGCGGCGTCGAAAGCGGAGCGAAACGTGTTTAGTAGAGCTGAGAGCTGCTTCCGGTAGGTGGAAGGAAGAGCGGCGTCGATGGCAGCTTGGAAGAAGGCGTCGGGCAACGGATCGGGTGCCGAATCAGAATGAAGAGCATTGATGGAGGAACTGCGGGAGGTCACAGGTGCATCCAGGTCAGAGAGAAGGTGGGCAGGTTGAACTGAGCCAAGAGTCTCACCACGTAGCAGGGTAAGCGGGCATGCAGACGGATTATAAATAAGCATTTTCGCTAGACCTCCGTGAACATCGAGAACAGCGTACGGCAGCGGCAGGTTTTTGCGATGGACGAAGGAAGACGAGGGCGTAAAGAAAACTGCGACGGCGGGTGTGGCAGGGCACGAGAGGGATACCAGCGCTGAAGCCTCCGGAGCGATGTCGACGTCTTCACTTACTGTGATCTTCTGCGGACACAGGGAATGGTGGTCGTCGGCCGGTTCGTCAGACAATACAGAAAATTCTACCTCTGCGCGGGCGCAATCTATCACGGCGTTATTTTTTGATAGGAAGTCCCACCCGAGAATTACGTCGTGGGAACAAGACGGCAGGACCACGAACTCAACACTGTACAAAATGTCGGCAATGACGACCCGCGCTGTGCATGCGGCCAAAGGTGCGATCCTCTCTTCGGTAGCAGTCCGAAGCGACAAACCCGAAAATGAAGTCGTCACTTTTCGTAACCGACGGCACAGTCTCTCATGAATAACAGACACAGCAGCACCCGTGTCCACAAGCGCGTACACAGAAAAACCATCGACGGAAACCAATAGAATGTTCGCGGGAGAAAGTTGAGGCCTTGAGCTGTTTGAAGAGCACGCAGTTCTTGCCTCGGGAACTGCGGAATTTAGTTTCCCTCGTCAGCAGATGTAGGGCGACGGCGCATAGGTGAAAGTGAACGGCGACGTGGGGACGGGGATCGACGGGTCGTATACGGACGATCGTCAGTGGCGTAGGGCTCCGGAGGTGGAACAGAACGGAGCTGCTCAGGTGAACAGGCAGGAGGCGCAACCGCTCTAGGGGCGACCATGCGGCGTCGACAGCGGCGGGCCACATGTCCGGGGAAGCCACATGAAAAGCATATCGGACGATTGTCTGGTGTGCGCCAAGGGTTGTAATATGGCGAAGGAGAAGGCGGAAGCGGAGCCGCTGGTGGGGCCGGTGCCGGGCGCAGAACAGGCTGACGAGGTGGCAACACCGCAGGCCGTGCAGCCACGGCGGCGTACGTCAAGGGCGCTGCCACAGGGGTGGATTGGCTATAATGTGCTGCGGCGCCAGCGTACGTCAAAGGAGGGACGGAAGGAACTTCAGGGGGACGGGGAAGAGCTTCGGCCACTTGTTCGCGGATGACGCGCTGCAGCGAAGGCACAAGAGAAGAGGAAGTGGCAGTGCTCGGGTGGACGAGAGACAGCTGTCGAGCAACTTCTTCGCGAATATACTGCTGGATCTGCGGCAGCAGTAGCGACTGGTCAGAGCCAGATGTCAAAGCGCCCAGAGGCTCCGGTGGAGAGAGTGGAGAGCGAGTGAGAAAACGGCGCTTACGGAGTTCGTCGTAGCTCTGGCATTGTGCGATGACGTCGACGACGGTGGCTGGATTTTTGGCGAGAAGCATCTGGAATGCGTCGTCGTCAATGCCCTTCAGAATGTGGTCGATCTTGGCGCGCTCGGGCATCGAAGCATCCACACGTTTGCACAGATCCACCACGTCCTCTATATAACTGGTGAAATTTTCCCCAGGCAGCTGCGCCCGAGCACGCAGGCGTTGCTCAGCACGCAACTTGCGCACCGCAGGCCGGCCGAAGACGTCAGCGAAATTTTTCTTAAAGGCGGTCCACGATGTGATGTCAGGCTCATGGTTGCGGTACCACAGATTGGCAACGTCCGTCAGATAGAAAATGACGTTGTTCAGTTTTAGGGGATCGTCCCATTTGTTGTGGGTACTGACCCGCTCGTACGAGGCTAGCCAGTCCTCGACGTCGTGGTCCCCGGTGCCGCTGAAAACAGCGGGGTCGCGCTGGCGCAAAGCTCCAGCGCAGACGACTGTCGGCGGCTGTGGGGCAGGAGTATGTGGCACAAGGATCGGCGGCTGTTCGGAATCTTGAGGCATGGTGAAATTCGGAAGCGGACGGCCTTGAAGTGCCAAGAAGGCAGTAAATCCGCACCTCCACCAAGTGAAAGGGGGTTTCTGCACAAATGGTACAGGGCGTGGTGTTCACGGCAGGCGACACAAAGCGGCGAGCAGAACGGCGGGCAGCGCAGAAGACGGCCAGTCCGACCCAAGCGATCTCGTGCAGCGCGGCGGCACTTCGTCTTTTAGCGACGCTTCGTCGTCGTCGGCGCTCTGGCAGCGATCGGCCTAGGCGGTATCAGGCGCGGCCGTCGTGGTTCGCTACAATATATATAATAAGTTGGGAAGTCACACTGAAAAACTTAACAGATTTATTCAGCGTTTCGACCAGGGACTGGTCTTTTTCGAGAATGATCATACAGTGCACGGACGCATCTTCTTATAGCAGTGAACATGGCACATAGAGGGCTTGAAAAAGAAAAAAATATCATCAAATAAAGAAAGATAAAAATTAAAGAAATGAAAAAAAAATCAAAAGGAAAAGAGGAACACAGCCGAGAAAGGAAACCCAAACGCCAGGATGGTCCAGCAAAGGCGCCGCTTGAAAGAGGGAGGCGGGCCTGGGCGGGCACGCGACTAGTTCGGAAGAGGGAAAAAACGTGGGGGTGATTAACAAAAGAAGGTAAGTGCCTGCCAATTGTGGGCGTCAGTATGGCAAATAGCCGCGTCTGTGTGGCCCCGCGCGACTTTAGAAGATAGCACGAGCACGCACAGGTTGCGGCTGCGCTTAAGTGTCTCCACACGGTGGCACGTGAGCCCCGTGCGGTTCGCATATGGTGACCACATGGAAAGGTTCCTCGTTTGCAGGGGTGAAAAAAAAAGGAATAAAAGAATCAATAAATACAGAAAATGGCACCGCGACGGCCAAAAGAAACAAAAATAACACACACACACGCAGAGGTGACATGAATGCACATAATACACAGAATACACACAAAATTGTGTCACTGTTGTAGCATTTTTCAGGAGGAGATATGTGGGGAAATGTATATAAGCCCAAAAATGAAGTTAAAGACAGCGGCAGAGTGTTAGAAAGTGTACCAAAAAGATAAATTTCATCCCAGGGAACACCGCTTAGATTTAACACAATAATATTAGAATAAATAAAATACCACGCGAAATAATAGAGGCGCACAAAAATACAGTTCAAGAGTAGAAAAAATGTCCTAAGAAACAAAGTTTACCCGAACGCAGTGATCAGCAACAACCAAACGATAATAATGCGATGAACACACATGAGAGACGAGCGTCACAAAATTCGTGCTTAACCACAACAAGAACAATGTCAGCACCTCGACCAGAAATGAAAGTGTTAGATACAGAACAAAACGTTACGCAACTCTCATCATAATGGATTTAAGACACAATATTTTGGATGCAAATTGCCTTGAAGTCCCTCGCCACCCGGTCCGACATAGTAAGAAAGCCCGCAGACAAAGGTGGTGCAATTGTCGTAATGAATACCAGAGACTACAAGAATGAGGCAGAGCGACAGCTAAGCAACCAATCTTTTTACAAACGTGTAGCTTCCGACCCAACTTCACATTTCAAACACCTGGTCCAAACCACTCTAGAAGACCTCGTAAAAGAGAACAAAATAACTGATAAAGTTGCCATGTCTTTACTTCCGTTGTCTCCCATCCCCGGTAGGTTCTACCTTTTGCCAAAAATACACAAGGAAAATAATCCAGGACGACCAATTATTTCCGGAATAGGAACCACGTCAGAAAAAATTTCCAGTTTTGTCGACAGCTTAATCAGAGACATACCACCAACTTTTCCTTCGTTTGTGAAAGACACAACTCATTTTATTTCTGACATAATTGATCTGTTCATTCCAGAAAACAGCATACTCGTTACCCTCGATGTCGTGTCCCTATACACCAACATACCCCACTCGGATGGGATCAGGGCAGTCGCTAATGCTTACAGAGGTTCCAAAGTGGAAAGACCAGTGGATGGCACAACCCTTGAAACACTTCTGCATCTGGTGCTGGAAATAAATAACTTTGAATTTCATGGCGACCACTATGTGCAAATAAGTGGCACATCAATGGGCACAAGAGTGGGTCCTAATTATGCCAATATATTTATGGGCATTCTGGAAACTGAATACCTGGAGAGGTGTCTCTTCAGACCCCTTTTTTATAGAAGGTTTATAGATGACATATTTCTTATATGGTGCCATGGTGAAGTAGAGCTACTCAAATTCATTGCTAACTTTAATAATGCTCACAGAAGCATCTCTTTTTCCCACACCTACTCGACATCTACGATCAGCTTTCTGGACGTCAAACTTCAGATCTCGCAAAACAAGCTTGTCACCTCCGTGTTCAGGAAGCCAACGGACAGGCACCAGTACTTGCACTTTGAAAGTAGCCACGTAAAACATTGCAAGAAAGGAATACCATATAGCCAGGCTCTGGGATTTAAGCGTATCTGCTCGCGTGAAGAGGACTTCGCTTCTAACTGTGAGATACTCCGCAAGGATTTAGTCCGACAGCGCTACCCGAGGTCTATCATCGACGATGCCTTGGAAAAAGCTGCAGCACAAGACCGCCGTACAATGCTAAATAGCACCAAGACTGCGCAGACGAACTACCCAACTAATCTGATATTAACCTACTCTCCATAAGCACCGAATGTTAATCCTATTCTCAGAAAGCATCACAACATTCTCCTTTAGAGCGAGAAAATGAAGCGCTTGCTTCCCGAAGCCCCCCGTGTCGTACATCGGAGGGCAAAAAATATCAAAGATGCCGTAACCTCCTCGAAACTAGACAACGGTGAAGTCTCAGGGTGAACACCTTGCAATAAACCACGCTGCAAACTCTGTCCAATGATAAATAAGGTCACAGAAGCTCACAGCACAGCGTCATCTTTGTCATTCAAAATTCGAGGAGATTTCAAATGTGACACCAGCAACGTAGTCTACCTACTCGAGTGCGGTATGTGCCGTGCTCAGTATATTGGGCAAACTGAAACTCCTTTCCGATTGAGAATAAATAACCACAGAGCACACATAAGATCACTGCCAGATCTGCCTCTTTCAAAACACGTAACGACAAAAGGCCATCCATTTGGAAGGTTCAAGGCCACGATACGGCTATCTGGCTTCCAGACACATTACGACAGGGAAGCGTGTGAATCATATCTAATATTTAAATTTAATACCTTGTCTGCTGGTATTAATGAAAGCCCTGGCAAACTCTCCTGCCTTTCCGGTTAAATCTTCCTGCAATGTTTTGTTTGTTTTTTCTTTTCCTTGTGAATTATTTTGCATCCAAAATATTGTGTCTTAAATCCATTATGATGACAGTTGCGTAACGTTTTGTTCTGTATCTAACACTTTCATTTCTGGTCGAGGTGCTGACATTGTTCTTGTTGTGGTTAAGCACGAATTTTGTGACGCTCGTCTCTCATCTGTGTTCATCGCATTATTATCGTTTGGTTCTTGCTGATCACTGCGTTCGGGTAAACTTTGATTCTTAGGACATTTTTTCTACTCTTGAACTGTATTTTTGTGCGCCTCTATTATTTCGCGTGGTATTTTATTTATTCTAATATTATTGTGTTAAGTCTAAGCGGTGTTCCCTGGGATGAAATTTATCTTCTTGGTACACTTTCTAACACTCTGCCGCTGTCTTTAACTTCATTTTTGGGCTTATATACATTTCACCACATATCTCCTCCTGAAAAATGCTACAACAGTGACACAATTTTGTGTGTATTCTGTGTATTATGTGCATTCATGTCACCTCTGCGTGTGTGTGTGTGTTATTTTTTGTTTCTTTTGGCCGTCGCGGTGCCATTTTCTGTATTTATTTATTCTTTTATTCCTTTTTTTTCACCCCTGCAAACGAGGAACCTTTCCATGTGGTCACCATATGCGAACCGCACGGGGCTCACGTGCCACCGTGTGGAGACACTTAAGCGCAGCCGCAACCTGTGCGTGCTCGTGCTATCTTCTAAAGTCGCGCGGGGCCACACAGACGCGGCTATTTGCCATACTGACGCCCACAATTGGCAGGCACTTACCTTCTTTTGTTAATCACCCCCACGTTTTTTCCCTCTTCCGAACTAGTCGCGTGCCCGCCCAGGCCCGCCTCCCTCTTTCACCTCTTTCAAGCGGCGCCTTTGCTGGACCATCTTGGCGTTTGGGTTTCCTTTCTCGGCTTTGTTCCTCTTTTCCCTTTGATTTTTTTTTTTCATTTCTTTAATTTTTTATCTTTCTTTATTTGCTGATTTTTTTTCTTTTTCAAGTTCTCTGTGTGCCATGTTCACTGCTATAAGAAGATGCGTCCGTGCACTGTATGATCATTCTTGAAAAAGACCAGTGCCTGGTCGAAACGTTGAATAAATCTGTTAAGTTTTTCAATGTGACTTCCCCAAGTTAATATATATTTAGTCAGTTGCCTTGAAGATTTTCTTATTCCTTATATATATATATATATATATATATATATATATATATATATATATATATATATATATATATATATATATATATATATGCACTAGAATACATTTTCGCTACATACCCCCAAAGCATTGTACTGTTAGGAGGCGACTTCAATTATTCCGCTATTAACTGGAAAACGTCATCTGTCACTTCCGGATCGAATCGCCATGAATGTTCCCGCCTGCTTGATACGATGACAGCGTTTCATTTAACTCAGCTGGTACAGGAGCCCACCCGAGGTGATCACGTTCTAGATCTGTTATTTACTAACCTTCCTACTCATTCCCGCACCTACGTACTCGAAGAGATAAGCGATCACAGATTCGTCCACAGTTTAGTACCCATGTACGTTCCTGCCAAGCATATTACGACCAAATGCATCCTGAACTACCCGAAATGCGATCATGAAAAAATGAATCGCATGCTAAGAGACTTCGCGCATACTTTTCAAACCGCCTTTGTAACTCGCACGGCAAACGAAAATTGGTTGTTATTTCGCGATAAGTTGAAGGAAATCGAGCATGCCTGCATCCCAAAAATACACGTCAAAACAAGAACTGACTCCCTCTGGTTCACAAAAGATGTTAAGAAGTGTCTAAACAAAAAGAAACGAGTGTACCGCAGAGCTAAGGAAGTTAACTCTGACAGCGCCTGGCAACAGTACAAAGACGTATCTGCTACGACTGAAATCGCCATAAAGAAGGCTAAAAACAAATTTTTTAACCACACTTTACCCGACTTGTTAAGAACCAACCCTGCAAAATTCTGGCAAGTGATAAACCCTAAGGGCAGCCATGAGATACCAGTATTGAAAGATGCGGACGGACGTGTGGCACCTCCAGAGGCAATGCCTGACCTATTCAACAAACATTTTACAGATACCTTTACAACCGAATCAGTGCCTTTTAATTACCGTGAACCTCAACAACCGTTAGTGCTTCATCCATCAGAACCAATCATCATTAGCGCAGCTGGTGTTGCCCGAGCTATTGAGCGACTTCCACTTAATTGTAGCCCTGGTCGAGACGGTATCAATACCAAACTTCTTAAACTTACCGCGCACGTGTCGGCTGCCTTACTAACTTTAATATTTCAGCAGTCTTTAGATACAGGATGCATTCCCGATGACTGGAAAACCGCAAACGTCAGCCCAGTTTTTAAATCCGGTGATAGCACGTCACCGGAAAATTATCGCCCCATATCACTAACATCTATTTGTTGCAAGTTGCTTGAACATATCCTCTTTTCAAACATAATGACCCACCTAAACGCTAATAACTTGCTTATTGCTAACCAGCATGGCTTTAGGCAAAAAAAGTCCTGTCAAACACAGCTATTTGAGCTCTTAACAGATCTTCATGAATCGGTACACGAATTAATATATACTGATGCCATATTTATAGATTTTTCAAAAGCTTTCGATCGCGTTCCCCACATAAGACTAATGAAGAAAATTAACAACCTACAACTGCATCGCGATATCATCCGTTGGATCGGAGAATTCCTAAGTAATCGCTCCCAAAGCGTCAAAATTAAAGAGTATTCATCGAGCAGTTCACGAGTCATATCGGGAGTCCCACAGGGATCCGTTTTAGGGCCATTACTATTTTTAATTTACATTAATGACATAGCATCTAACATATCATCTAACGTGCGACTGTTCGCTGACGACTGCGTGATCTATAGAAGCATAGTCACCCCCCTTGATGCAGTTATTCTACAGACCGACTTAGTGCGCCTAAATGAATGGTGCCAGCTATGGCAGATGGAAATTAATATAAAAAAAACAAAGTTGATGACCTTTTCCACGCGCACTAATATACCTTCTAATGTCTACACAATTAATGAGAATACAGTTGAAAGAACGGATTGTTTTAAGTACCTAGGTGTTTATCTTAGTGCTGATTTAAGCTGGAACACCCACATAAATCACATCACAAACAAAGCATTTAAGAAACTGGGACTCATCAAACGTCGTCTATATCTTGCCAACCCCGAGACAAAGCTTCGCGCGTATACTACACTCATAAGGTCAGCTTTAGAATACGCATCTTTAATATGGAGTCCAAGTAGCGTTTCATTAATTAACCGTCTTGAGTCTGTGCAAAATAAAGCTGTCAGGTTCATCCTTTCTTCATACTCACCGTATGAAAGTGTGTCATTATTGAAGCAAACTATCAGTATTCCCGACCTTATCACTCGACGCAAGTTCTCTCGTTTATCGTTTTTTCATTCCTTGTACTACGATGGCTCCCCGTTCACAGCTGATCGCATCGCCCCTGCCCATCATGTTTCATCCCGGTCTGATCATTCCCACAAAGTGCAACCCATCTTCGCACGAACACTGAAATATCAAACATCACCCTTACTATTATCTATGGCAGAGTGGAACTCGTTACCGGCTGACATAGTTTCTGAAACTGAGTTATCACATTTCCAAGCAAAACTTTCATCGCACCTTGGCCTACAAAATTCACAGTGATATTTTCAGTATTGTCGAAGCATTGTCTTATACGCTCAACCTATGTATCTTTCAGCGACTGCAGTGATGTGTACTTGCAATTTGTATATAGTTATTCTTTGTATTTGTTAACTACTGTGTGCCAATAATCTGTATTGTGTTGTTTTCATGCCCTCCCCCCCTATGTAATGCCCACTTGGGCCTTTAGGGTATTTAAATAAATAAATAAATAAATAAAATATATATATATTGTCACCGACAAACGGTTCAAGAAACAGACCAGGTTCTAAGTCGACGAGGTGGGCGTGCCAGCCAGCAGGCAGCTCGAGCGAGGAAGACGACGTTCTTCGAGCACCTCGAGTTTCCAAGGCTTGGCAAATCCCAGCTTAAACAGTTTGGCCGCGGTTCGGCGCCACTGAATGGTTCGTACGGTGGCAATATATATATATATATATATATATATATATATATATATATATATAAGGAATAAGAAAATCTTCAAGGCAACTGACTAAATATATAATAAGTTGGGGAAGTCACATTGAAAAACTTAACAGATTTATTCAACGTTTCGACCAGGGACTGGTCTTTTTCAAGAGTGATCATACAGTGCACGGATGCATCTTCTTATAGCAGTGAACATGGCACACAGAGGGCTTGAAAAGAAAAAATATCAGCAAATAAAGAAAGATAAAAAATTAAAGATGAGAAAAAACACAGGGAAAAGAGGAAGGAAACCCTAACGCCAAGATGGTCCAGCAAAGGCGCCGCTTGAAACAGGTGAAAGAGGGAGGCGGCCTGGGCGGGCACGCGACTAGTTCGGAAGAGGGAAAAAACGTGGGGGTGGTTAACAAAAGAAGGTAAGTGCCTGCCAATTGTGTGCGTCAGTATGGCTTCTAGCCGCGTCTGTGTGGCCCCGCGCGACTTTAGGAGATAGCACGAGCACGCACAGGTTGCGGCTGCGCTTAAGTGTCTGCGCTTAAGTGTCCGTGTGGTTCGCATATGGTGACCACATGGAAAGGTTCCTCGCTTGCAGGAGTGGAAAAAAAAAAAACGAATAAAAGAATAAATAAATACAGAAAATGGCACTGCGATGGCCAAAAGAAACAAAAAAAAACACACACACACACACACACGCAGAGGTGACATGAATGCACAGAATACACAGAATACACACAAAATTGTGTCACTGTTGTAGCATTTTTCAGGAGGAGATATGTGGGGAAATGTATATAAGCCCAAAAATGAAGTTAAAGACAGCGGCAGAGTGTTAGAAAGTGTGCCAAAAAGACAAATTTCATCCCAGGGAACACTGCTTAGACTTAACACAACAATATTAGAATAAATACAAATACCAAGCGAAATAATAGAGGCGCACAAAAATACAGTTCAAGAGTAGAAAAATGTCCTAAGAAACAAAGTTTACCCAAACGCAGTGATCAGCAACAACCAAACGATAATAATGCGATGAATACACATGAGAGACGAGCGTCACAAAATTCGTGCTTAACCACAACAAGAATAATGTCAGTACCTCGACCAGAATGGAAAGTGTTCGATACAGAACAAATCGTTACGCAACTGTCATCGTAATGGATTTCACACACAATATTTTGGATGCAAAATAGTTCACAAGGAAAAGAAAAAAGAAACAAAACATTGCAGGAAGATTTAGCCGGAAAGGCAGGAAAGTTTGCCAGGGCTCTCATTAATACCAGCAGACAAGGTGTTAAATTTAAATATTAGATATGATTCACACGCTTCCCTGTCGTGATGTGTCTGGAAGCCAGATTGCAATATGGTGGCCTTGAACCTTCCAAATGGATGGCCTTTTGTCGTTACGTGTTTTGAAAGCGGCAGATCTGGCAGAGATCGTATATGTGCTCTGTGGTTATTTATTCTCAATCGGAAAGGAGTTTCAGTTTGCCCAATATACTGAGCACGGCACATACCGCACTCGAGAAGGTAGACCACGTTGCTGGTGTCACAGTTGAAATCTCCTCGAATTTTGAATGAGAAAGACGATGCTGTGCTGTGAGCTTCTGTGACCTTATTTATCATTGGACAGAGTTTGCAGCGCGGTTTATTGCAAGGTGTGCACCCTGAGACTACACCGTTGTCTAGTTTCGAGGAGGTTACGGCATCTTTGATATTTTTTGCCCTCCGATATACGACACGGGGGGCTTCGGGAAGCAAGCGCTTCATTTTGTCGCTCTGAAGGAGAATGTTGTGATGCTTTCTGAGAATAGGATTAACATTCGGTGCTGATGGAGAGTACGTTAATATCAGATTAGTTGGGTAGTTCGTCTGCGCAGTCTTGGTGCTATTTAGCATTGTACGGCGATCATGTGCTGCAGCTTTTTCCAAGGCATCGTCAATGATAGACCTCGGGTAGCGCTGTCGGACTAAATCCTTGCGGAGTATCTCACAGTTAGAAGCGAAGTCCTCTTCACGCGAGCAGATACGCTTAAATCTCAGAGCCTGGCTATATGGTATTCCTTTCTTGCAATGTTTAACGTGGCTACTTTCAAAGTGCAAGTACTGGTGCCTGTCCGTTGGCTTCCTGAACACGGAGGTGACAAGCTTGTTTTGCGAGATCTGAAGTTTGACGTCCAGAAAGCTGATCGTAGATGTCGAGTAGGTGTGGGAAAAAGAGATGCTTCTGTGAGCATTATTAAAGTTAGCAATGAATTTCAGTAGCTCTTCTTCACCATGGCACCATATAAGAAATATGTCATCTATAAACCTCCTATAAAAAAGGGGTCTGAAGAGACAGCTCTCCAGGTATTCAGTTTCCAGAATGCCCATAAATATATTGGCATAATTAGGACCTACTCTTGTGCCCATTGATGTGCCACTTATTTGCACATAGTGGTCGCCATCAAATTCAAAGTTATTCATTTCCAGCACCAGATGCAGAAGTGTTTCAAGGGTCGTGCCATCCACTGGTCTTTCCACTTTGGAACCTCTGTAAGCATTAGCGACTGCCCTGATCCCATCCGAATGGGGTATGTTGGTGTATAGGGACACGACATCGAGGGTAACGAGTATGCTGTTTTCTGGAATGAACATATCAATTATGTCAGAAAGAAAATGAGTTGTGTCTTTCACAAACGAAGGAAAAGTTGGTGGTATGTCTGATTAAGCTGTCGACAAAACTGGAAATTTTTTCTGACGTGGTTCCTATTCCGGAAATAATTGGTCGTCCTGGATTATTTTCCTTATGTATTTTTGGCAAAAGGTAGAACCTACCGGGGATGGGAGACAACGGAAGTAAAGACCTGGCAACTTTATCAGTTATTTTGTTCTCTTTTACGAGGTCATCTAGAGTGGTTTGGACCAGGTGTTTGAAATGTGATGTTGGGTCGGAAGCTACACGTTTGTAAAAAGATTGGTTGCTTAGCTGTCGCTCTGCCTCATTCTTGTAGTCTCTGGTATTCATTACGACAATTGCACCACCTTTGTCTGCGGGCTTTATTACTATGTCGGACCGGGTGGCGAGGGACTTCAAGGCAATTTGTTCTTTGTGTGAAAGATTTTTTCGACAATATGAGCGCCTTTTATATTCGGACAGTATATCACTGTGCACGGCCTTTATGTAAAGATCGAGGCATTTGTCGCGCTGTGGAGGTGGAGTCCAGTGCATAGTTGAAGGAACAGATGGTCCAGCGTGTTTGTTCTGAGACTTATTGTCATAGTACTCAAGGAGCCGAAGGCGACGGGCAAAATTGTCCAAGTCTTTGTAAAACTGGAGCTCATTCAAGTTTCCGCTGGCAGGGCAAAAGCTCAGGCCTTTCGATAAGATGCTCCGCTCTTCGTTGGATAGGTCTGAATCCGAGAGATTAACTATAGAGACACCCTTACATGTTTGTTTACTATCAGAGCCATGTTCACTGTTAGCAGGATCTCCGGCTATGTTTATCATTTCTAGACTCTCGTTAGGAGCAGCAATACCGTCGCGACTGAGTTTGTTTTGTTTTTTGGCAAATAATAGGTTACTTTTTTTGGCTTTGAAGTCTTCCAAAGTGCGCATCTCGTTCTCTGTCAGAGAATTACATTCAAAAAATTCTTTTTCTTGTTGCCGCAAGCGATCAAGGCAAGATTCATCATGTTCTATCACGACATTCAAAAGCCTAATAGACGCGTCATTCAAAATCTCCCTCCATTTTGCCACGTGGCTCGGTGACAGTTCTGACACGGCTGGTTTCACATATATCCTTAAACCCTTTGGTACAACATTATCTCTCTTGTAAGAAGTTAAAGTACTGACGTGGTGCTGATATCTTATTCTTTTTTCAACAATTTTGCGACCCTTTAAAAATGTTCTAGAAGGTTCAGAGCTGGAAAGTTCACCTGGGAGCACACAATGGCGTCAGTTTGAAGCACCCTGGCGGGCAACGTCCGAGAATGACCTGCTACGCAGGTCGTAGCGGCGCTCCGCTGCTGGCGGCGGTGGAGGGGGGAGGTCCGGACTCGGGCATCTTGGCGTCATATTGCTCGATGGTTCGCACGAAGCGTGGTCCAGCCACCGTGCCTGGCTTCGTGCCGAGTCCTGTAGGATTATGTGCTGCAGATGGCCCGCAATTAGGGCTACGCCCTCGAAACTCGGATGAAGGCCGTCCGCAGCAAGAACCCGGCCGGTCGGAATCCATTGGAGCCCATGGTCGATATAGAAGACTCCCCTCGTGCGACAGCAGTACCTGCGCAGAAGGTCGTTGAACCTGCAAGCCTCCCGGTTGCACCGCTCCACGAAACGCCGGTTACGACCACCCGTGCGGCGATTGGGAGATCGAGGGAGCACCAAAGTTGCATAAATTTTGGTCACGGTCGGCCGCTTCTCCTTGATAGTGCTGATCAGCTGCCGGTACCGCTGGAATGTGGTGCTTGCTGGCTGCTTCGAAACGTCGTTGGTGCCGACATGCAGCACCACTGTTGTGGCAGTGCGAGGCACGAAGTCCAGCAGGTGCATTGCGTCTTCGACAGTGGCTCCATTTTGAAAAATAAAGGCGGGAGTCCCGTTCCGCCCAGGATGAAAGTGATTATGGAGATGCTTGATTTGGGAATCGCCGATGATTACTGTAGCCGTTGAGGTGCTTGGAAACTTCCAGGTGATGTTTTTCGCCGTGACTTTCTCAGGTGCCATGATCGCAATATAAGGAATAAGAAAATCTTCAAGGCAACTGACTAAATATATAATAAGTTGGGGAAGTCACATTGAAAAACTTAACAGATTTATTCAACGTTTCGACCAGGGACTGGTCTTTTTCAAGAGTGATCATACAGTGCACGGATGCATCTTCTTATAGCAGTGAACATGGCACACAGAGGGCTTGAAAAGAAAAAATATCAGCAAATAAAGAAAGATAAAAAATTAAAGATGAGAAAAAACACAGGGAAAAGAGGAAGGAAACCCAAACGCCAAGATGGTCCAGCAAAGGCGCCGCTTGAAACAGGTGAAAGAGGGAGGCGGCCTGGGCGGGCACGCGACTAGTTCGGAAGAGGGAAAAAACGTGGGGGTGGTTAACAAAAGAAGGTAAGTGCCTGCCAATTGTGTGCGTCAGTATGGCTTCTAGCCGCGTCTGTGTGGCCCCGCGCGACTTTAGGAGATAGCACGAGCACGCACAGGTTGCGGCTGCGCTTAAGTGTCTGCGCTTAAGTGTCCGTGTGGTTCGCATATGGTGACCACATGGAAAGGTTCCTCGCTTGCAGGAGTGGAAAAAAAAAAACGAATAAAAGAATAAATAAATACAGAAAATGGCACTGCGATGGCCAAAAGAAACAAAAAAAACACACACACACACACACACGCAGAGGTGACATGAATGCACAGAATACACAGAATACACACAAAATTGTGTCACTGTTGTAGCATTTTTCAGGAGGAGATATGTGGGGAAATGTATATAAGCCCAAAAATGAAGTTAAAGACAGCGGCAGAGTGTTAGAAAGTGTGCCAAAAAGACAAATTTCATCCCAGGGAACACTGCTTAGACTTAACACAACAATATTAGAATAAATACAAATACCAAGCGAAATAATAGAGGCGCACAAAAATACAGTTCAAGAGTAGAAAAATGTCCTAAGAAACAAAGTTTACCCAAACGCAGTGATCAGCAACAACCAAACGATAATAATGCGATGAATACACATGAGAGACGAGCGTCACAAAATTCGTGCTTAACCACAACAAGAATAATGTCAGTACCTCGACCAGAATGGAAAGTGTTCGATACAGAACAAATCGTTACGCAACTGTCATCGTAATGGATTTCACACACAATATTTTGGATGCAAAATAGTTCACAAGGAAAAGAAAAAAGAAACAAAACATTGCAGGAAGATTTAGCCGGAAAGGCAGGAAAGTTTGCCAGGGCTCTCATTAATACCAGCAGACAAGGTGTTAAATTTAAATATTAGATATGATTCACACGCTTCCCTGTCGTGATGTGTCTGGAAGCCAGATTGCAATATGGTGGCCTTGAACCTTCCAAATGGATGGCCTTTTGTCGTTACGTGTTTTGAAAGCGGCAGATCTGGGAGAGATCGTATATGTGCTCTGTGGTTATTTATTCTCAATCGGAAAGGAGTTTCAGTTTGCCCAATATACTGAGCACGGCACATACCGCACTCGAGAAGGTAGACCACGTTGCTGGTGTCACAGTTGAAATCTCCTCGAATTTTGAATGAGAAAGACGATGCTGTGCTGTGAGCTTCTGTGACCTTATTTATCATTGGACAGAGTTTGCAGCGCGGTTTATTGCAAGGTGTGCACCCTGAGACTACACCGTTGTCTAGTTTCGAGGAGGTTACGGCATCTTTGATATTTTTTGCCCTCCGATATACGACACGGGGGGCTTCGGGAAGCAAGCGCTTCATTTTGTCGCTCTGAAGGAGAATGTTGTGATGCTTTCTGAGAATAGGATTAACATTCGGTGCTGATGGAGAGTACGTTAATATCAGATTAGTTGGGTAGTTCGTCTGCGCAGTCTTGGTGCTATTTAGCATTGTACGGCGATCATGTGCTGCAGCTTTTTCCAAGGCATCGTCAATGATAGACCTCGGGTAGCGCTGTCGGACTAAATCCTTGCGGAGTATCTCACAGTTAGAAGCGAAGTCCTCTTCACGCGAGCAGATACGCTTAAATCTCAGAGCCTGGCTATATGGTATTCCTTTCTTGCAATGTTTAACGTGGCTACTTTCAAAGTGCAAGTACTGGTGCCTGTCCGTTGGCTTGCTGAACACGGAGGTGACAAGCTTGTTTTGCGAGATCTGAAGTTTGACGTCCAGAAAGCTGATCGTAGATGTCGAGTAGGTGTGGGAAAAAGAGATGCTTCTGTGAGCATTATTAAAGTTAGCAATGAATTTCAGTAGCTCTTCTTCACCATGGCACCATATAAGAAATATGTCATCTATAAACCTCCTATAAAAAAGGGGTCTGAAGAGACAGCTCTCCAGGTATTCAGTTTCCAGAATGCCCATAAATATATTGGCATAATTAGGACCTACTCTTGTGCCCATTGATGTGCCACTTATTTGCACATAGTGGTCGCCATCAAATTCAAAGTTATTCATTTCCAGCACCAGATGCAGAAGTGTTTCAAGGGTCGTGCCATCCACTGGTCTTTCCACTTTGGAACCTCTGTAAGCATTAGCGACTGCCCTGATCCCATCCGAATGGGGTATGTTGGTGTATAGGGACACGACATCGAGGGTAACGAGTATGCTGTTTTCTGGAATGAACATATCAATTATGTCAGAAAGAAAATGAGTTGTGTCTTTCACAAACGAAGGAAAAGTTGGTGGTATGTCTCTGATTAAGCTGTCGACAAAACTGGAAATTTTTTCTGACGTGGTTCCTATTCCGGAAATAATTGGTCGTCCTGGATTATTTTCCTTATGTATTTTTGGCAAAAGGTAGAACCTACCGGGGATGGGAGACAACGGAAGTAAAGACCTGGCAACTTTAACAGTTATTTTGTTCTCTTTTACGAGGTCATCTAGAGTGGTTTGGACCAGGTGTTTGAAATGTGATGTTGGGTCGGAAGCTACACGTTTGTAAAAAGATTGGTTCAGTCCCTGGTCGAAACGTTGAATAAATCTGTTAAGTTTTTCAATGTGACTTCCCCAACTTATTATATATATATATATATATATATATATATATATATATATATATATATATATATATATATATATATATATATATATATGTGTATATGTGTTCCGAAAGCGTGAAGGACTAGACTGCTTATAAGAATATATAGCGAAGTATACGCTTCGTTAAAGGAAACATATTTATTCAACTCGACGTTTCGATCGGAAGACCGATCTTCTTCAGGAGTGATTTTACATTGTTAATGCATCCCCTTTAATAGGGGCGGGCACAGAACAGGTAAGTGGGAAACACTAAGCACATAGCAGAAAAATACGCATAAAAATTATTAGAGGCAGTGCGACCCACACACACACACACCAAAAAAAAAAAAAAAGAGAGCGAGGAACAGGTACTCAGTCAGAAAATACAACGTCCAGATGAGGCCTCTGCTTTGTTAAGCACCACAGGCTTGCTTATTGACAGTCGTGTCCAGCTGGGAGGTGCTCGACAGGTGCGTGGCCGTGCAACAACTTTCGTAGAAAAATGCGAAAACTTGTTCTTCTCCTGGCCGCGAGAGCAAAAAAAAATATAAAATATGACCCTCCAACAGAGAGAGCAGACAACAGAAAAAAAAGGGGAAAAAAAGAGAAAATGAAAAGAGCAAGGAAGAAACCTCGAAAAAAAAAGTGAAATAGGTAAAAGAAAACCTTTAAAGTAGTGCTTTTTCTTCGCACCCAGCTATAGTGCACCCACCCCTGGTTGAGAGGAAGTATTGGAATGAATGTAAAAAAAATAAGAAAATGTGAGCTTACATAGTAAAATTAAAAAGGAAAAAATAAAAAATAAAAAAGAAATTGTGTGGCATTCGCGTGACCGCAAGGTGAGCACACCCGGGGGGGAAACAGCACAGGTGTGGCACAGGTGTGGCATGCAGAAAGGGGTATGACCTCAGACGACTTAGTCAGTGGTGCTTTGTTTAATTTCGTAGGCCCCTGACCTCGGAAGAGAGGTGAGGGTGCCGTAAGTTTCATTAATGCCATTTTGCACTGTGTTAAATTTAAAAATAAAATATGATTCTCGTTGCTCGCGCTCACGAGTGTTCTTGAAGCCACTCTGTAGTATTGTTACTTTAAGTTTGTCAAACTCGTGACTTTTCTCGCGGAGGTGTTTCGAAAGAGGGAGGTTGGGGAGGGATTGGGTATGTGAGCGGTGGTTATTAAATCTGAAATGGGAGGAATTGTCTGTTTGGCCTATGTATTGCATTCGACAGTCGCCACACTCGAGCATGTAAACCACGTTGCTGGAATCGCAATTCAGGTCTTCCCGGATAGAATGCTTGAAATTTGAATGAGTGCTTTTAGCCACTGCCGTGGTTTCCATGTGTTTGCAGACTTGACATCGGCTTTTTTTTGCATGGTGTGCAACCTAGACCTCTCGGTTTATTGACTGTCGAATGGGCAACATGGTTTTGCAGATTTTTTGGTCTCCTATATGTTACTTGGGGGACCGTTGTGAAAATATTTGAAAGACGGTCACTCTGTTCTATGATATTAACAACATCCTAAAAAAAACACTTTAATATCATAGAACAGAGTGACCGTCTTAATAATTTTTATGCGTATTTTTCTGCTATGTGCTTTGTGTTTCCACTTACCTGTTCTGTGCCCGCCCCTATAAGAGGGGATGCATTAACAATGTAAAATCACTCCTGAAGAAGATCGGTCTTCCGATCGAAAAGTCGAGTTGAATAAATATGTTTCCTTTTAGCGAAGCGTATACTTCGCTATATATATATATATATATATATATATATATATATATATATATATATATATATATATAAACCCTTCGTTTTTTATTTATTGATTTGGGAGGTACTGCAGTCTCTGGAGACCAAGCAGGCGGGAGCATATGGATACAGATTTTTTCACGGCGGTGCTTTCAGAAGCATACTTGAAACGTGTTTGGTTAAAAAATGGCATGCACAACGGCTTATCAAGAGCACAAAAAAAGAAGGGACACATATGAACACAACAAAATTGTGATAACATTTATACGTTAGTTAGAAAGGCTTACGCGCAAAAACGATAAGCAGAGTAAAAAAAGTTTAATATGGCACTGCGCCTGCGCAATAAGAATCACAATTATATCACACCTGAAGCCTGCATCAACCTGCACGCTTATATCAAACCTGACTATATCAAACCTGAAGCGTGCATCACGATTCAAACACAATGGCTAAATCATACTGAAAAGTTTCCGAAGAATAACTGCTGGAGGCAGATCATTCCACTCTCTTATAGTTCGCGGAAAAATTGAAGGCTTGAAGAAATTTGTGGGCGTGGCATATGGGAGTGAATTGTGGACGTGGCGATACCTGGATGAACTCGATGGAAACGGCATAAGTGTTTGCGTTAAGATTTTGGTGCTTTGCGTAAATGGCATATAAAAAGTAAAGTCGTTCAATTTGCCTTTTGATTTGGAGTATTTGGATGTTACTGTCTGCGAGGATCATCGAAACAGAATGCGTAGCCTCATATTTATTAAATGCAAAACGAATCTAAAGATCGATTTTCTTTAGAGGGAGGGCGGTTGGACACTGTTTCGCTGTTTGAAATGATGCTACTACACTGCACTTCCACTTACGCCTGTAACGCTTTCTCGGACACTGCTTATTTTCTATTATCCGTGGCATTTTATAAAATGCTCCGACTACATCAAGATAGGGAATGATAAATAAAATGCTGTCACAGTGTTTCATCCTTGCACATTGAGCTGAAGTGAATTTTTACGTCTAGATTTTTAAGACGCCACCTCTTCAGCGCGGATCGCCCTCTTCCCTAGACGTCGTGTCTTGCACAGCTGAGTGCGCACTTCTCGTGAGATCTCTTTGTAAAGAATATTTTAACCCTGGGATCCCATGTTTTGCAGGTCTGCGATACCATGCAGAGTGCCCCGACGGTCAAGTACGGGCTCGCAGCGTACAACGTCGACTACGACACGTACACGAGAGCGCGACCCGAGCTGACAATCCCATTTCACTCCCCCTATCTCAGCGTATGCCTCATGGCAGACTTCTCGACAAAAAAAAAAAATCACTGGCCCTTACGGGCATATCAATCTGCTGGGTGAACTGCCCGCATTCTTGCTCACGCACTACAAAATAGCAGCGCACAAGAGCGCTTGTACAGTGGTCACCTAGTACTGGACATCGTGGCGTACATTAAGGAAGATAATTATTAACGTTCAGCACTGAAATGCAAAACTTTCTGCACTCAATGGGCTTAGTGCGTCTTATTTCGCCTCTCTTATAGCTTCGCACCTTGTGCGTCGAGTCTATGGAGTAAAGTGTGTCAGGCTAACCTGAACGAGGCATGATGGCGTTGACTGACGTCGGTGTAGAGCCGGGAATCAACACTGTTTCGGTCGTTTTCTGTTGGAATTTAACTTCCATACTTTTTTTTGTCAAAAGACGGACTGTGAGAAAAAAGTCTTTACTTACCAACGCCGACCCAAACACGCCCAGAGGACGTGCTTTAGCGCTTAGGAAGTGTATCGAGAAGGGATGTCAGGGTGTGAGGGGTACAATAGACAACCTGTTTCATTCAGCCCTTATATTTATAGCTGAACGCGCAAAGGGGTCAGCGTAAGAAGAAGGCAAGAGAGCACTTTCGCACTAACCAAATGATCTTACGCGGAAACAAACACTCTGCTACTTTATACAAGGGCTACCGTTGGCCGGCATGTTTTTCGTGTAATGCTGGTAAATATGTTCGTAATACTCATATGTGCACTGAAATCAAATGAACCGCACAGATGAAAAAAGCAATGGCCGCTGTGACTCAAAAAGTGCAGCATTATGAAATATGAGCGTAGCGAAGCCAGTTGGCGCCCTATTACTTCCTACATCCGCACCAAACGGCACACAAACCGCGTAATACCACCAGAAATCACACGTCCGTGTTAAATCGAAGTCGGCTCCAGTCACGTTCCAGTAACAACCAAAGCATCAAATCAAAGCTCTCCATTCACATTAATACACTGAGATTACACTTCATGTTGATCTCAAGCAATCCGTTTAGGAGAAAGTTTCAGCGCTCAAGAAGCCAGCGAGTGATTGGCAGTGGTGATCTCCGGGCGAACTAGCTCCGATCTCAGTAATGTGGGGAAATACTCCGCGGAGCAACGCAAATACAGGCAGTCGTGATATTTGTTAACACAGTGCACTAAGATTTCAGCGCTTGAAACTGCCCGTTTGAGCTCGTGTGCCTATGCACAGCCTGTACATGGTGTTCCTAGCAGGATCACGCTGGCCATTGCCTCCACCAGCGACGGCCAAGTTTCAACATCAGCACTTTAGTGCTTCCGTGCGTAGAAATTCCAACCATTACAACCTAGAAAAGGCAGCGCCACGCAGCGTCACATTTTCTTCCAACTGAAGCGTGAGCAGAGTGGTTTAGCAGAGTGGTTTCTTGGGCGAGTTGGTTTACCATATTGAAATATACCTGCGCTTAAAAGACACGGACTGAAAGAAAGAGACACACACACAAAGCGCTGGACTTACAACTGAATTTTATTCGGGAAACACAGCTCTTTATGCACACCAGCAGCTGATAAAAATTGAAGATGGTAACACCCGGATGATAAAAAATCGACAACTGTCTCTTCACATGTCCAGTCCTACCTTCCCTTTTGTAAAAATGCCCTTTCCTTTGATAGTAGTGAAAGGGACGTGCTACTCACGCATGCAACCCCACTGTCCGCTATGCTCATGGCTTCAATTATTTCACGCGCCGTTTGGTCACGGTTCCTGCTTACTATCTTCGTCTCGTTATAGGAAGGTACACATTTACACTCTTGACAATGAACAACCAAATTCCCATCGCCCTTCCGTTCCATGTTCTTCCGATGTTCACGGAGCCGCTCGTTCAAACATCGCCCCGTTTGGCCTACATATGCTTTGCCACATGTAAGGGGCAACCTGTATACCACACCTTCTGCGCATGCGACCATGGGGACTTGGTGTTTCTTTTTACACCCCTTAGCTTTTGTTTTTGTGTACGTTACTATTTTGCATAAGTTTTCCAATTTGTCCGGGGCTGAAAAAACGACCCTAGTTTTTACCTTCGAAGCAATTCTTTTAAGATTATGGGACCCATCATGAATGTACGGAATCACCACCGTTTTCTCCTTTTGTTTTGCTCCCTCCTTGCTAGGCACCGTACCCTTTTTGCCAAATTTCTTGAGCATGCTTTTTGCCACCGACACCAAAACCTGATCCGGATAACCTGCTTCCTTTAGCCTCACCACCTGCTGCTCAAAACTTTCTTTGACTAATTCCGGGCAAGATTTCTTCAACGCATTTTGAAAACATAACCTCACGATTGCCCTCTTCACTAATTTTGAATGTGCAGAGCTGAACGGAAGCAAACCTTTGTTACCTCTAGGCTGGTACATCCAAAATGTCCCATCAGGCGCCAGTGACAGCTTGAGGTCCATTTCGAAGAATGAAACTATTCACCGAGAAGTGTCCCTCGCGCGTTGAACAGCTTGTGAATGACTGAGGCCCTTGAACGATAGCGCTAGCCTGGAGCATGACACAATAAGCGCCAGCATATCAAAAGTCTTATTTTTGCTAATAACTCCTGGGTGTACAGCCTTTCAATATTGCTTTCATAAGCTCTGTCTTCCGAAAGTGCAAAACAGAGTACGAATCTTTAGGGGAATCTCCCATGGTGGAGTAATTAACCAACACTGTACCCACTTCGAGTTTGCTGATCAATTCGCTTCCAAGCTGCCGCAGCTCTATCCGTCCAGGTTATCTCAGTTGGTAAGGCGACGGCTCCGGTGAAGTGGTGGTCCCGGGTTCAAACCCCGGACCAGGACGAACTTTTCTTCAACTGCGAAGTTTCTGTAACAGCTGTGTAGCTTTCCTTTCTAGCTCTATCGCGATGCTTGGGCCGATGCCAATAAGTGATAAGCTCCCTTATTACAGACTACGACATTGTAGTCTGACCAACCAGAGGATGGCCCCATCGCGGTTCGAAAGGGTGCCGCTTCGCCCCAGGAGCACCCTGGCCGAAGGAGAAACTTAATAGGCATTCGCATCTGCCTGAAGCGAACCTTTCCTGAAACGAGTGTCTTTTTTAGCGTGCAAAACATGAAAATCCTATCTATTTTTCACCAAAATAATTGACGCTTTATTCTACGATGCGCCTACACGCCTCTCTCCGCTGGCTGCCTGATTACATGACCAGATCAAGGCGCCAATATCAATTTTTCGTGTCTTTTCTGCCGAAATTCCGAGAATAGAGCCCCCCGTGTGGCATGCTGGTAGTGGCGATGCTTGGTCTGCATCTGCCTTTTTCTGGCAAGCACTACACTCACAAGTGAGTCTACATTGCACACAGATATGTTAACGCCGCCGCGGTGGCTCAGTGGCTATGGTGCTCGGCTGCTGACCCGAAAGACGCGGGTTCGATCCCGGCCGCGGCGGCTGGAATTTCTTTAGAGGCCCGTGTACTGTGCGATGTCAGTGCACGTTAAATAACCCCAGGTGGTCGAAATTTCCGTAGCCCCATACTACGGCGTCCCTCATAGCCTTAGTCGCTTTGGGACGTTAAACCCCAATAAACCAAACACATACACACCACGCACACACACGCCACGTCCGGTTGCAGAGAAGGGCTCTGCACACTCTAATCGCGGCACTGACTGGTGTGCACTCACAGCGCACACTGCTGAAAGTACACAGACACGTCCCGGCACAAACGCGTATGCACATTGTGGTCGGCACTGTAACCGTGTATATACACACTTAGCCCAGCACATGGAAGCTTCACAGACGGGCATGTAGGCCTATTTCACAGAAAAAACCTGAAAACAGCCTCCCCTGCGCACCATCCGACAGTTAGGTTTGGTTAGAGATTGGGCATCCGTGCAACTGTCTGAGAGCTTCTTCCAAAGCCCTCCTCGCATCACTGTAGTGAGGGCACTCGCAAATAATGTGAACTATTTTCTCTGGATGGCTGCAGTTCAAGCAATTTGAGCTAGCTTCAAGTTAATTCTTGTGTAGGTAGCTTTCAGTATACGCAGCACCGACCGCAATCAATGGAGCAGAGTTCCTTCACGTCTCATAACATCCGTGTGTGTGTGTGTGTGTGCGTGCGTGCGTGCGTGCGTGTGTGCGTGCGTGTGCGTGTGTGTGTGCGCGTGCGTGCGCGTGTGTGTTTGTGTTTGTGTGTGTGTGTGTGTGTGTGTGTGTGCGTGTGTGTGTGTGTGTGTGTGTGGGTGTGTGTGAGCAAGGCATATGCTGCATAAGGAAGACAAGCGCTCCATGTGCTGCGTGTCGTCTCGCGAGATGAGTGCCGTCCAGTTGTGCGTAGCCTCCTGTAACCCAGACCAGCCTCCAAGCAATTGATTGTATTACGATATCATTTCCCTCTCCTCGCTAAGTCACTCTCCGTTTACTTACCCTTTCCCCTTCCCCAGTGCGGAATGGCAGGCCAGGGTCACTTTACCGCCGGCCTACATCTCCACCTTTCCTTTGATTAAATTGATTTTTCACTCTCTCTCTCACTGTTGTGCCAGTATTCGCGGCTACATTGGCACGAAAATGTTAGTAACCGTTCGTCGAACAGCGTGCCGGATGTGATCTGAGGACTTCTGTTTGCATATAGCTTACATGATCTAGTCAAGTTGGAGGCTAGTTTGTGGCAGGGATTCGAACCGACAACCTAAGCACCTGCAATTGTATGCCTTTTCAGACCTTACCTCTGCTTTTAAGGCGCTGTTGAGGTGTCCACCAAAATGTCAGTTTCTGCACCGTTTCTATTCCTCAGAAACCAATTTTCGTATTAAAACTCTGACCTAACCGTTCCTCATACACTACTGCAGCTGGTGTCATACGGTTTCTCGTTCGATATAGCATACGCTGTCAGTCAGGTGGTAGTGGTGGTGGTGAAAACTTTATTAACCGAAGGACAAAATAAAAGACAATTATGATGCCACCGCTCTGGCCTTCCGGCTGCTGGTCGTGGCCTCTATGACATGCCTGGCGGCGACCTCCGCTGCCAGAGTCGTAAACCGCAGTCGACCATAAGGCCCCCGGCTGGCCAAAGCAGCCTCCCACGGCTGCCGACTGTTTAGGCGCCAGGAGGCGGGGCGAGAAAGCGCCGGACATGAATAAAGAATGTGAGCATAGTCTGCTCGGGGATGGCTCCAGAGCGGGCATTCGGGCGAGAAGGCACCGGGGTGAGTTAGGGCAAAGTGGGCCTGCAAATGGCGCTACGTGCTTTGCTGGAGCTTAGACACGTACTTATGAGGGGGAGGGAGGTATAGACGGGAGTTGCGGTGATGAATTGTGATGCAATAGAAGGTTAGAAGGAAAGCACGTGTGTCCATCCCTGAGTGAAGGGTGCCAGCTTGGCCTGTCATCTCGCGAGCGATGGAATTGGCCGCCTCATTTGCAGAGTGTCCCGCGTGAGCCGGAACCCAGAGGAGTTGGACAGCACAGGAAGGGGAGCGGGAGGGTGAGTGCTCAAGGATGCGGAGCGCAGAGGAAGAGATTCGACCCTTTGCAAATTTGCGAACTGCTGTCTTGCAGCCGCTGATTATGAAACGGGCCGTGGGAACGGCAATGGGGAGGGCAATGGCTGCTTACTCCGCGGAAGTGTAGGTGAGAAGAAGGAAAGTGGCGGCAGAGCTAGGGGAAAGTGTATGGAGATGGTGGCCAGGGCGCAAGCAGAGTGGGAAAGGTGTGGTGCCGTACTGATGCCATAGGATGGAGGCGCGGGCGGCGTGATGCGCGGGGTTCTTGGGAACGTGGTAGACAGTAAGCATGGAGAATATAGAGGAGGGTAAGGGATAGGTGACACAGACGGGGGAAGTAGGGGCCAAGCGGAGGGAAGAAAGAAGAGCTTTGCCAGGGGGGTACGAGATAGGCGGTCACGTTGTGCCGTGCGATTGGCCTCCGCAAGTACTGAAAGAGTATTGTGAACGCCCATCAGCAGCAGACGATAAGGGGGGGGGGGGGTGCCAGAGCCGACTTGTAGGATTGGCGCATGAGGCAGTTCCCCTTGTCTTCCTCGGCACGAGAGACAAGGAGAAAGGGGAGGGAGTCGACAAGGATTCTGAGGACCAAGGCCTGCACAAGACGACGGAGGTCGTGCTCGCGCATGTCGTGGTGCCGGTTAGCGACACGGTGGATAAGCCGGGTGGTCTGGTGGACGGCGGTATAAGGCGGGAAATGAGGGTAGTGTGTTCGCCGTTGATTTGGAGAGGGACACACAGAATACGGAGGCTGGAGACAGAAGGGATGGGATGAGCGTCAATAGTGACGCTAAGGGTGGAGACGAGGTGGGATAGGCGCGCTAACTTCTTGGATCGCGGTCGGGCAGACAAAAATTGAAGCAAGTGTGGCTTCAGGCCACCACCCTGTTTTCGCGTGCGCAAATAGCAGAATTCAAGAATGCTGTGTGACGTCTGCTTCCTGCAGTCCTGAACAATGCTTCTTGTACATTGCTGCCTACTGTACTCTATAATGTTGATACCACCGCACAAATATTAAAGAATGTTAATTAAATGGTAAAAATTACCTTGTTCATAAGCCTTGTTGACACAATGAGGTTTCTTCAACATGTGCTGTATTAGGTGATATACTCGCAAACGTACTCTGTACTCGTGGTTGTGCATGCGCAAACGGTTGTGTGTGCACAAAAAGGCTTAATATTTACTGCAGTGAAAACGGAGGACTGTAGCTGCTATAACTTTTCCAACGCTATCAGACTGGTTCCTAGCACGCACAACAAAATTCCAGTTTAGTGTCATAGCACGTCGGTTCATCTGTCTCGTAGGCAGCGTTATTTATATTCCCTTCTTTTGCTAACTAGCAGAACGATAAAAAAGGTACCGGCGACACAATGATGCAAGTCCGCCAAGGTTAATACCTCCTGTGTTAGAAGACAAGCCTTTCTAGCACAAGATATTTCGCGCAAGATAAATAATCCAAAAATCTATACTGCAAATTAGAAATTCCTTTTCTAAAAGCTACGTGAGACGACCTTAAAATAAGCGTAACGCTTGCTGTCCAATTGCATGATTGGGATTTCTAGATATGCTTTTCGCATTGTCTTGAAAGCTGAAATGTGTTCTCTGAAAAGCGGACTTAAGCCGTATTTCGATCCTTGAAAATATTAGTTACGGACTCTACTAGGCACCAGACTGTACTCCAGAATGCAGGTATTTCCCCTTGGAATACCTTGATTCCTAATTTATTTTCATTTTCAGTGGCCCAAAGGCAGTCGAATTTCAAAATGATGAATAATTATTAATGTTGCCCTCAAATAAATATTTTAAAAAGTCGCCAATGAATTGCGTTGCATGAAATCTTATTTTGTTTTTTTGCGGTGAACTTTGCACTTTTTGTACAGTATTTGGAAGCGATCATACTGTTTTCAAATCACCCCCACCCCATAACAACCGCACTGCCAGCAGTATCTGTAAGTGAACATGAAATATTCTGTACGGCTTTTAGCGACTAGCCAATGCTTTTAGTGGGACGTTGCGCACCTAAGTGTCCGCTGGACCTTAGCTAGAGTAAAGTTGCTTGATATCTCGTTTCAGGCCGTACAGGGCTTAGTCGAGCGGTGAAGCAGTCTAGCCTGCGCGATTTCATTGACCACATATCCCGAGACGTCGATGCGAGTTAAAGCACGTGTGTATGAGGAGCTCCCCTCCCAGAGCCGCACACGATAGGGCGCAGCCCACGAGGTATATGGCGTAATACAACTGAAATTGCTCGCTTCCCTCGTTGTAGGCCACGCTGTAATGGCCGCTCCCCATTGGCTGACGGTAGCGGGCAGTGAGGCCATGCTCCGCGATGGTCAGCAGAAGACGCCGGTGTTGGTACCTGCATCAGAAATGACGCTCTGGCCATTCTGTAATTCGACAGGCATTCGTTGCCACTGTCCTTATCCTCACAAACGGTGAGCTCTATATTTGTTAGAGGGAAGACTTGAAAGACCCAAAGAAAGGGAAGAATAAAGGACTGTTGCATGTTGCTCAAAAAAATAATGAATGCGCGCTATGTACACGTACGGTTGGCGCTTCCTATTCGATTACCTCAATATATCGGCGAATGAAAGTGCTTCAGTGGCCATCGCTAAATCTCGCGTGACACCCTGGCGAAAGTCCTTAGTTTTTTATAGTTTGTAGTGTTTGTGAATGAGAAGTCAGTAGCATAAAAATTTTATGCCTAAAAGATATGCTCAGCACAAAGCAGAAGAAGCAGCCACGCGCCCATGCACTCACCACTTCCATCCAAACGCACTACCTCCGTATGGCGCATGTGGCGCTCTAGAGATTAACCTCTTGCAGCGGTGGCTGCTTTACTCTCTATTTTCGGCAGCGTTTGTGTTGCGTGTAATAACCTTGGAAGTGTTCACCAGGGCCAAACTCGCCCATAGAGGTGTAACATACGACGACAGTTAAAGCAGCGCAAGTGCAGCGAGTAACATTCCGCGCCGAGGTGGCTCAGTGGTTACGGCGGTCGGCTGCTGACCCGAAAGACGCGGGTTCGATCCCGGCCGCGGCGGCGGAATATCGATGGAGGCGGAATTCTAGAGGCCCGTGTGCTGTGCGATGTCAGTGCACATTAAAGAACCCCAGGTGGTAGAAATCTCGAGAGCCCTTCATTACGGAGTCCCTCATAGCCTGAGTTGCTTTGGGACGTTAAACCCCAATAAAACAAACCAAACCACGATTAACATGATTGAACGATCAGACCGGCCGCTGTGCGAGAACCTTCTTTGCTACCTATGGCATGACACTTCCGGAGCCGAGGTCCTCGTTAACCTATTGGCCATTTAGTAATGACGAGGTTCACCGATTCATCAACTGTTCAAATTAAAAAGCAATTCCTTTGTGCTTTTCATCGTTTCAGTCACTGTTAGATGTCCCAGTTTTTCACGGGAATGTTAATGGCGCACACTAGGTGCCTTGAACAACAATTGGTGGAACACTTAACCTCTACCCCAAAATATAGTGATAAAAATAAGTCAAGAGTTTGACGGAACACTGTCTGGTCGGGATAGAACCTGACGAAAAAATAAAAGGCGCCTGCCAAAATAAGATGAAATGACATTTCGGCTTCCACACAGGCGCCTTCTTCACTGATTGAAGTCAAGAGATTGACGTGAGCCCGTCTGGTCAGATCCCGTGTGGGAGCCGAAACATCATTTTACCTTTCTTCTGGTCGGTGGTGCCTCTTATTTTTTCGTAACGATAAAACGAACATTGATAGAAAAATATAGGCTGTAGTATTTAAAAAAAGTGTCGGCCCATTTCAAGTAAGGACCTCGTCTCAATATTTGATATATCCAGGAGCGGAGGAGCAGCCCAGGAACCTGGCCCGGCCACACATTGGCGCATCGGCATATTCGGTTTCGTCGCGTCACAAAGAATCGTTTCACCGAAATAAAGCGCGTTTATGCTACTTACAACATGCTTCGTTGTGAATGAGCTAGAAATTTCAAGCATTTACATCAGCACAGCTAAAAGGTCACTTTAAAAAGCAGCTGGGCTGTCATAAACTGTTTCATGATATGATGACGTCAGTTTTTAGGAAGCAGGAAGATGTGTAATGAGGTCAGACTACTCTCGAAGTTTGGAAAGGAAGGTTTATTGGTGACTGATGACTGTAGAAAATAGCACGCCAAATAAACGTTGAGCTGTATAGGATATCTTCTGGGTGAGCTAAAGAAATTAACAACTGCATAGAAATAGATAACGCTAGCTTTACTCCGGAGTTTTTCTCCAGTTTCCGTTCATACTGATTTTCTGGTGTGATTTCTGTATTTTCAAGCCACTTGACCATTAAATTACAACACGGACGAGCCCGAAAAATAGAACAAGGCATCTACACTGAATTTACGAATAGAATAAATACATACGCACCTGAGCGGGTGTAAAATATGAATTGGAGCCACTTGCGTGATGCTGCAGAGACTATCGCTTGCAGCGAGATCCCACTGCGAGGCTGAGGCCACCTCTTCGTCGGTGCAAGTCGCAGAGAAAGCCACGTGGGTCCCTTCCTGCGCTCTTTCGAGGCAGTAAGACGCTTGTTCATTTAAAGGGATGGCTGTTGGGCAACGTCCCAGAGCCTCTTCAATCGAGCGAAAGTAGTTTAGGACCTCTCCATCTGATTCCGCAAAAAGTGAAAGGAATGACCACTCCATGGTAATACAGGGAACAATCGCACATGTCTTCATGTATTTGTCAAGTTCCCCAAAATTCTTCACGTGGCGTGAGACGCTCGGTACGGAGCGTACGGCGGTGATGCTCGTCTGCACGTAGCTCCCCAGGCACATCATAGACAGACACCAGAAGGCTGTGGCCAGGCTTCGGTAGGTGGAAGCAGTGCGGGAGGATATGGCAGGGCTTCTGCCTAGAAACGTGCTTAACAAATATAGAATCGTAGGCTGCAATTCGTGGGTACTTCTCCTGAAGAGGAAGCGGCTGCGAATGCGCAAGACAAGAGCCACCACGGTCCCGGATGTGAGTAAAAAGAACAACAACCACCCCAGCGACTGCCACGAGTCCACGAACGCTAACTTAACTACTGTTCGGCGGCCCGTAAAGAAACAGAAGCGAGAGGGCGAATAGTGCGCATATTCGAAAAAGGGTCCAACTTTAAGAAGAGTGCTGCGAATAGGCATAACTACAATATCTACAGACTTGGCGATCACTCCTAGAACGGTTTCCGCTTCGTCGAAATCAAGTGTGTTGTTCAAAGCTCGGTAGACGTCCAGCAGCGCTAACATCTCGGCCGTTTGGTTGAGCTGCGCGCTGTTAGAGCTAAGATATACCAAGGGGTGTACAGCTGCCTTGTACCTATGGCCTCGAGGAAAAACCTGTTCGGAGCCCCGGTCATGAGCGAAAAGCTTGGAAGCCGGAACAATGTCCCGGGTCCCGCAATTCCGAAAACGGTCTCTCGGGGCATTGATGTCCATAGAGCTCACGCTCACAACCTGACAAAGCCCCGAGGAGAAACCGCGCAGGGTTTCTTCGTGCCGCGACTCAGAATGAATGAAAAAGCGGTGCTTTGGTCGCAGAGATAATTCACGGATCCAGTCCTTATGTGGCATGCTCATACTTGAGAAGTAGGGCACAAACACCGCTTTTTGAACCGCTATAAAAGGAAGGTTCCGTGCATCACACTTCTTATCGAAGAAAGGAAATTCGCACTCCATTCGAGGCTCGTCTAAACTGAAAAATTTTACGGCAATCGGAAAGTCTTTTACTCCTGCGAAGAGCCTTTGCTTATCCAGGGCCGAGTACATTACGATCGACTGAAAGGAGCTGAAGTTTGACGCAGCCATGACACTAAAAAACACTGAGTCGGTATCAGCTACAGTAGGCGGGATTAGAGCGAACATGTTAACGGCAATGAAAGACTTCCAAAGTATGTTTGCCAGACCCATAACCTGAAATGCTTTAGCAGCGGCAGCCTGGTTGATACTATTTTAAGGCGGAAGCCTTTATTGCCTCATCGTTGTAAACAGCAGTTGTCGACAGAAATGCCACGCTTTTCAATTAGTCGAAACGGTCGTGACGTCACAGTGCGCGAATTTCAAACGGGGCCAATTGTGCTTTGGCTACTAACCATGCAACCAATTAAAGGGATCGTATAGTGATGCTCCAAGTAAGTGGGACTGAGTTTAGTTAATTGCTTACTTAACCAATTAGCCTAATTAACTTTTCTAGTCAGGCCATATAAATAAATAAAACCGAGTTGGAAATCGGCCGAGCTTTGGAATCGAACCCCGGTCTCCGGAGTGCGAGACAAGCATGCTATCCAATCCGCCATGCCAGCTCGATGGTTTGGAATGAACAAAGGCGCGTCTAGTGAATACGGTGTCTTTGTTCACTCCCACCTTCCTCCCTTCCCGTTACGGCGCGGTTTAGGTGCCCACCGAGATATGAGATACATATAATTTCATTTCCTCAAAAACCAATTTAGCGACGAGCAAGGCGTAGAACCGAACGGACGATGGCGTTCTATGGACTCCCTGGCAGCGTTGCAAGACGCTGTCGGGTTCCGCTTTTAGAGGCGAAGCATAACATCTTAACCACTCATCAGTGACACAAGCAGCAACACTGCGCTTAAGGCTTTCTCCTAACCGCACTTTAGGTCAACAAAGTGCCCCCCTGAATTTTTTTTTAATATCGTTGCTTCGCTTATGACGTGCCTACGAGGCGTTGAGAGCGCGTATATCCCGCGAACGCAAATCTGATCACGCAAGTTGCACAAAGCTGTTTTCTTTTACAAGGAGGAAAGCTCAAAGCTCTGACAACATTTCTTCAAGTGAACCTTCGCGTTACAAGAACAGTAACATGCCTCTCCTCTCTGCTTTCTAAGCTATAGTGTTACTACGTAGGCAGCACACAGTTTAAGCAATTGTAGTCCCGTTCAATCTATATGAAGCTATCCGTGCCCATCTGAGCGTTGGCTGTCACCGAATGGACAAGAAAGGGCGCGCGTCTTTCCGCCGTGACATGCGTTGTTTGACACCGTCACCGCGAAATTTCAACATCGATCCCGAGAGATTCTTCTATCTGAAGTACTTCTGAATTTTTGTGCACGCTGTGTGCAAAGGTGCGCGAATAATGATGAACCCCTTTCTAGATACGATGCTAAGTTTGATAATGACTGTTGTTCTCGTGCAAGCAAAGAGCAAGACATATTTTAAAGTTCGCCTGGGTGCCTCCAACTGCTGAATTTGTTTTTAATTGTGATGTGTGCAACATTGAGAGATGTATTGTTTTGCGATCGAAAGCAATTGGAATAATCTTGAGCGCAGCTCAAGTCGATAGAGACGTGGCATGTATAAACGGTCCCTGCAAGAATTGAAGACCCGCAAAAATTGGTGGCAGTGCAGTACGCTCCAATTAGAATTTCGGAAGCTACGTGCTCACATTTAGTGGAAAAGTAACAAATATTTCGTTTTTATAGGGTTAGCTTTTTTGCATCAGGCAGGTGTCTGTGCTCTTTCATTTAAATGCAAAGAAAATGATGCCTCGGCAATAAAAGCGACGTCTCCCGAGCCAGTTTCTTCCATGCTGTTTTATATGGAAATTGAACTGAATGACCTGGCGCAGGCCATTTCCCTTTTTATTCACAAACAAGCCCAGTCATAGGCTTATCAGCTTAGCCATAGAGGCTACGACCGTCTGTAAAAATACCACGCTAGCCCCACAGGCTCTTTCGCGGTGCCACCTTCTCTATGTTACCTACAGTCCATTCTTGAAGAGATGCTAAAAATAAATAGGGCCGACTGCAGTAACTTTTCTGAACAACTTTTGGTGGTGGTGGTGAAAAACATTAATTTACAAAGAGAGTGTGAGGGTCAAGAAACCCTGCTACATGGTCGGTATCCTTAGTCCGGGACACCGCATGACGAGGCCCCGTCTCGCGCCCGCTTTACTAGAGCCCTTTGAGACTCCAGTGTGGAGCAGTTGAGGAGGGCAGTCTCCCATGCCTCTCGGGTGGGGGTGGGGGTGGGGGAAGGGGGAAGGTGAGGATTCCGAGTACATGCCCACACCATGTGAAAGATATCGCAGATCTCTCCACAGTGCGGGCAGCGCCCATCTGTGTTCGGATCGAAGTGTTTTGCTATGGCAGGACAGAGAAGAGTTCCTGTCTGCAGGCGCCGCAGAGTTCGCTCCTCCGCCTTACTCAGCTCCTTGGCAGGTACTGGGTAGAGACGGTGGCTGTCGCAATAATGAATTAGGATTTCGCGGAAGCGCAGAAGCGGTTTATGAGCTTCTGAGCCAGGAGAGCTAGGATGAGGAGCCCGATGTGTGAGCGCTCGGGCGGCCGCATCAGCGGCCTCATTGCCTCGTAGACCCTGGTGGCCAGGAGCCCAGATCACTTTTGTGCGAGTTGGATCGGCGGGAGCGCGTCTTAGAATTTGGGAGGCAAGAGGGGATATTTCGCCTGCAAGATAACGTTCACAGGCCCGGCGAGAGTCCGTGATAACTGTTCTCGATTTTGGATCGGCGGCAGCGAGAGCTATTGCGACTTTCTCCGCTCGCGTTGAATTTGGGGCCCGAAAAGATAGGCCATCGACATTCATTGCCCGGTGGACTAAGGCAGCCGTGAAGAATCCCGTGGGCGACGGCCCTGTGATGTCCACGTAGTAAAGGCCCTCTTTATATCCATACTGCCTCTCAAGCGTGCGAACCCGCGCTTGTCGTCTGCCTTCATGTGAAGCCATGTCCGTGTTACGAGGGAGCGGAGCGACCAAGAGCATGTGGCGCCACAGCACCGGGATGTTCTCCGTCCCCTCTGGTATGCATGTGTGTTGGATGTGTAAGCGGTTTAGCAGGCGGCGCCCAGGAACCGTCTGCGATAGCCGCGTATATTGGTTCACGAGGTGGGCCTCCCGCAACTCCTGATAGGAGTTTACCACTCCCAACGCCTTCAGTTTGGCGTTGGAGGTAGCCACCGGGAGGTCCAATGCTCGCTTTGTTGCCTTCCTGATGATGGCGTCAATGCGCTCGTCTTGTTGTTGGGTGGTGCGTAGGTACGGCACGGCGTAGAGGATCCGGCTGGTCACGAAGGCATGGGCGAGCCGTAGCGCGTCCCTGCCCCGCAGACCACCCCGCTTGTTGGAAACACGGTGGATCATGCGCCCTACCTGTTCACCTATGCTCTTGAGTTTTGCTATAGTAGAGTCCGGCTTAAGTTTGTTATTGATGAAAAGACCCAGGATCCGGAGCTCTGCCACTTCTCTGATGGGACCGCCCGACAGAGATATGTGTAGGGACGTGTTGTCCTTGTGGTTTGTCCTGACGTGTAGAAGCTCTGATTTGGCGGGAGCACATTGGAGACCACAGTCGGCAGCATATGCATCGACTATGGGGGTCCAAATAACCTCGACAGAGGTATGAAAAGCTGGCATAATTATTACGACACTCGGTAAGGTGGTATTAGAGCGCAGATGGCATCTGAGTGGTCCTTTTGTGCACGAAATGCATTGCAGTTCTGGTCTTCAGAAATTAAGTGCAATATGTTCGGAGAAAAGCGGTGAACCCTAGGCCGAACATGGAGTGGAACATTCGGGTGAACTTGCCATTATTTCCTTACGATAGTACAAGACAGAAAACAGTCTATTAGGCGTGAAAAGAGCAGCTTCATTTCATGATGCGTTCTGCACTGAACTTTCGGCGCACCATCGCAAGCTATTGGTTTTGAGGCGAAACCCTTTTTTGGCTCGTGAGTGACGTGGACGAAAGTTGTGGACAGAGGCCGTCAGCAGGAATGTCCGCATGAACTGTCATTTACAATAAAAGGAAAGAACACCAAAAGAAACTTCGAGACAAGGTGGGAATCGAACCTGGACCATCGGCGCTGCAGACGGGGAAGCTGGCACTCTGCCACGACTTTTTTTTCTTAGACGGCATTTGTTCTACAAGGTTAATTAATAATTTGCAGTAGACACTGAATTTGAGTGGCAAGAAACAGGTCGCATGCGGTCGTCCTGCCCAAAATGGAGAAACCACGGGGCGCAAAAGTCTCAGCATAGCGCTCAAGATTTGGCACGCTGTCTTTCCACAAATGTGCAGTGTGCTTATAGGCGCTCAAAGGAACATCAGGATACTTTGGTGCGTAGTTGTTCATTGCATAAAAGCATATTCGACAGATATCTTTTCCCACATACGAAACCAGAGACCGCAAGTCTTAGAACGATTAATCCTAGAGCAGAACAACGCGAGGTCTTCCGTATAGGCTAATGCCTTCAATTCGTGACCCATAGTACGAAGACCACTTACGGCTGCACTGTTTGTCACGCTTATACTAAGTAGCCCCAAGTATTGTGCGAACAGAAGCGTGGACAGCGAGCAACCCTGTTTCACAGTGGAATAAATTCAGACTGGTTGTCAGAGACCTACATTAACAATCAAGCTCGGGGAACAGTTTTTGTAACAAAGGAGTATCACAGTAGAAAGAAGCGAAGCAAGACTGACTTGATTTAAAAGAGAAAAAAACGGACTGAATGGGACACCGAATAAAACGCCTTTGCCATTTAAATTCGCACCAGTGGTAATCGTTCATGAGCGTATCTGCAATACTGCAACACCGTGTGCGGTACATGTAGATTAGACCGCATTAAGCAACCCCTCAAGCCGCATGCTTGATGAAGTGAATTTAAGTAGATATTGGGAGCTGTAGCCGATTTCAGAGGACTATAGCGAAAATCTTATAATCAGCTTTGGAAAGCGTGGTATCCATGCAGTCATCAAGAAATCGTAGTTCCTGCTTACCATCAGTTTCAGGTATTTAAGGCTCGCTGGTGCGAATTAACTGAATAAAAGTCGACCTAGTGAATGCGTTGTGGTCTTTTACCTCGTGAAGTGTGTTTGTGCACTGATGCATACATATTTATCAGCACGCGAATTTCGAAATGGGACCCGATAGAAATCGCGTTGTACTCTGTAAAGCATTTCAACTAACAGCTATAAAATGTGGCAGCGCTGCGCCTTATATGTTGTATAGACATGAAAGTCAATTCGAATAGGTTGTGCTGAGTGTTTAAGGGTTTATGGAGGGCTTAACGTCCCAAACCAACTCAGGCTATGAGGGGCTCCGTAGTGGAGGACTCCGAAAATTTCGACCACCTGGTCTTCTTTAACGTGCGCTGACATCGCACAGTACACGGGCCTCTAGAATTTCGCCTCCATCGAAGTCAACCGCCGCGGCCAGGATCGAACCCGCGTCTTTCAGGTCAGCAGCCGAGCGCCACAACCACTGAGCCACCTCGGCGGCAGCTTGTGCAGAGGTACTATTGGGGGTGTTATAACCGCGTTCGGTTTAGACTCACTAGAAAACTTTCCAGCAACTCCAGTTAGGTTTGGATTTATATAGTCCTACGTTTCAAAGCAACTCAGGCTATGAGGGACGCCGTAGTGGAGGACAGGTAATTTCGGCGACCTGGGGTCCTTTAACGACACTGACTTCGCACAGGGGTAGTGGATTTGAATTTAGAGGACCGGCAGACGAAACCTTTGATTACGCCAACTGGTGCGAACGCGGAGCCCGGTTATTTTGCCCCAGCGGGCGGCGGCGGTGCCCGGACCTGTGTGCGTAATGTTGTGTGGGGGTCTCGTCCATAGCGATGTCATGGAACCCGTACCACCCGAGCGCCTGTGATATACGCGTCTGTGTGCTGTTGTGGTCAAGGAATGCGACACCAGCGGAGACCCAGACCTCCATTGTGGCCTCTCTTTTATGCGAAGCATATTAACGTAGGTTTCGGGCCTTCGCGCGACGCCTGGCGGTGGCCACCATTGACCTTGAAGTGAGATCACATGATGTGACATCACCTGATGACGTCACACCGGCTGCAGATGGGGCCTCATATCGCGCCGTAGGACGTCGCCCGGCGGAGGCCTCCACGCATGGAGGAAGAAAAACTCCATGCCTCCACGCTTCGGTTCGCGCCGTCGCGCGCGACGCGGCGGCGGCGCCACCATCGCTGCATCACGTGATATGTGACGTCACGCCAGGGATGAAGCGGCGCGCGCCCGCCGTCGCGTCAGTCTCTGTGCCCGCAACCGCGCCAGCGTCTTTGCGCCGGGCGTGTATGCGGTCAAGATGCCTCCAAACGCTAAGGACGTTAATAATAAGAATGCAAAACGAAGGCTGCTTCGCATCCACTGGGGCTTAACCTTGATAAGCCTCCAACTTTTTTGTCTTCTCTTTCACTACAAAACTTCGTCCCTTCCCTCTTAGCGAGGTGGAGGTGTCCACCGATGTGCGAGACGGTTACTGCTTCTTTCCTTTGCTCTAAACACACAATTACAACGGAGACGCAGGAGCAGGGTCCTTGTAGCCCGTTCGTGATCTCTTCGGGAGGCGGATGGGGTATTTTGAGAGGCTTCCTCAGTAAGGTACGGTAGGAAAAGACTCCGAGCGATTTGTCCAATGGGCAAGTCATCGCGCTGAACGGGCGCAGGCGTTCCCTTGACTCCCTGGCAGCTCTGCAACACGCTGTCCAGTTCCACTCTTAAAGGTGAAGCTTAAGCATCCTTCAAAATTTCAAGAAAGGAAATCGTGCAGTAAATTTTCCACATATCTCAGTGGACACCGGAACCACGTCGTAAGTGAAGGGAGGAAGGTGGGAGTAAAAGAAGATAGAAAGAGGCACCAGTGTTTCGATGGAGTCAAAACGCAAGAAAAAACTGGCAGTGGCTTAGCTGAGCTACTCGAGGATATACGCAGCGAGAGGTACGGTGCATCCCTGGTTGCGTCTAGATGTTTTGCTTCTCGCCATGGCTACCTGTTAGACATTAAACACAAGACATCACGTGGTCAGTCACGCGCCGTCCCTTCACGGCCGCTACTTCTTCGGTCGTACCCACCTCGCCCCGGTCTTGCAGTGGGGCACGCCGCGGATTCCACTCCACGTCCTGGCGTCTGCGCTTTTCGATGCCCTCCTCTTTCTGCTCCGGTGTCTCCGCATCTCTCTTGGCCCGGGTCCTGTTGGGTTTGTCTCCGAAGCGACATTCCGTTCTGGCTAGAACCGGTACAGATAATGAAAAGTAAATGTTATAATAATGTCGATTAAAAACTATCCACGTTAAGACTTCGCATGGGCTAAACCCGTTCTAGCCTATTCAAACTGAATCGTATTAGTTGAAACGGGTTGAGACCATAAAAATACTGAACGTAGGTGGTTTTTAATCAACCTTATTGTTGGGTTTAGGTAACATAACATCCATCTTTATTCACATGGGTACACGGGCCGGCGTGTGGCCGTACATACACAGTCTTGCTGCGGCGGTGGCGCAATCTCGCGCCACGCACTCAAGACGCAAATACACAGCACTCCTCCTTCCTTAAGATCGTTATCGGTAATGTAGGGGCTTGCGAACAGTTCTAGTTGAACGTCTCACAGATGGCATCGCTGCAGCCTCCAAGGTGCTTGCGGTGCTGGCTACGTCTTCCTCGGTGCTTACAGGTGTACCCGCTGCACTTGATGCTGGAGTGGCCAGGTGCTTTTTGACTTGGTTGTTGTGACGGCGAACTTTCCCTTGAGGGGTTGAAACCGTTACCATAGAAGTTCTGTTCGTTTCATCAACTTCTCCCAACCACCATCGAGCCCCTCGGCCGAAATTGCGAACTGCAACCCTGTCATCTTTCTTGTATTTTGGTCCCTTTTTCGTCTCAGCGCAATGCCTCTTGGATTCTGTCAGCAACTGCTCGGGTGCACTCTCTTCCTTCCTTCTAGGAATGCAAAGATCCAGCTTCGGTTTCATTGGTTATGCCATTCATTAAAACTTTTTATTGGGCGAGTTGGTAGTTCATCTTGAAGTAGAAATGTTATAGCGCAAACAAAGACACGGACAAGAGAGACGAAACACACACAAAAGCGCTAATTGTCAACTGGATGTATTCGTCGAAAGCCGCACCTTATGCCAACAGCAGCTCTGATGGTGACATTCCATTTGGGCGGGGGGCTCTAATTCGTTCGGACACGATGACCACCGCCAGGGGCAGCTGGCAGGAAGAATTCCGCGAAATCATCCGCGAGAAGCTACGGTGGCTGCTGCCATCCTCCTCACAGCCGCAAGCAGCGACTCATGGATGTGGTACGGGAAGAACTGCAACAGGCACTTGGCACCCTGACGGCCACATAACCCTAGACCATCACCAGGATGGCTGCAGTACGCACTCCTCAGCTCCAACTACACACCCTAAGTCGTCTCAGACATGAAGCACTTGTTCCAGAACGTCGCCTCTCTGCCCCCGCCCAACCAACCTACCAGCGACGCTCAAGCACCAGTAAATGCGACGCCTGGAGGACTTCCGACAGCGGGCCACTGTGCTTCCATTGCGGTGAGGCCGGCCGTATTCTTCGTCACTGTCTGTACCGACGAATCGGCCTTCGTGGATTTGTTGTTGACGCTCCACGACTACGCCTCGGCCACCGTCCGCAAGAAATCTACAAAGTACCTGGGTGAAAAGGGTATGCGCCAAACCGGCTTTCGCGCTCACCATCGCCGTGAGCTTCGCGATTTGCGTCGCCACGCTGGAGCTATGCAGCCGCGGTACGAGCAAGGTCTCCGAGCGACCTCTGGAGGTGAGGTTGTTCACGGCCGAAACGCCGTGGATCGTCCTGCGACCAAGCCGTATGAAGACGCGCCTCCGATACGGTGACGCCGTATACAATCACAACTCGAACACGACGCGCACCACCTTGAGAACGACACCACCACCCAAAAAAGTTTTGACGACACGCCCTACCCACGGTTCACATAGCCGGCAAAGCCGCGACGCGACGCCGAGGACGACCTGGAACGGTGAATTGAATTGAATTGAATTGAAAAGATTTATTTGAGCAGAGCAGTTACAGCATCTGCTGCAGGGGCAGAGGCTAAAGGCCTTGACGCCTGACGAGGCCTCTGTCCCTGTGCAGTCGACGGAAGTGCAATACAAATTTGAGCATAACAAGAAGGTAAGTCACATAATTAAAACAAATGTGGATAAATTATGATATTACAATTGCAACATTAACACAGTAGGAGATGTACAATAATATGCAAGGATATTATACAGAAATTTTGTTCAGTATACAATACATTGAAGGAAACTTATAACAAAAATAAAGTGAAAGACCATGGTACAAGAAAAGGGTACATCCTGTGTATGCATGTCATAAGTACTCGTCACTCCCCGTACAAAACACCTGATAATATTAGGACATCTTTAATGTGCTTTTTGGATGTGCTAATACTAGATGTGAAATTCAATTTACCTTCAAGTTTATTAAGAACCGTAGCCATTTGATAAGGAACTGTTTGTTTACCGTAATTGGTTCTGGTTTTTGGCATGCGTCTTTTATTGTGTCGGAAAGGATAAGTAGAGTTTTCTTCCCTGTCGCAAATGTGCTGCTTCCGGAGTTGTACGAACTGAAGTAGTTTATAGTAGTATAGCTGGTCGGCCCTCAGTATTCTCTATTTTAAGAACAAAGGAGAAGTTTGTAGGAGCTGGTAACATCCATAATAATTTTCATAACAGCGTAATATCTTTTTCTGCAGTATTATGAGCTTATTGTAATTAGCTTTTGTTGTGGTTCGCCACACCATCATCCCATATATTAGTTTTGAATAGACTAGAGAGCTGTACAACAGTTGTTTTAGGCATAGAAGAATTATGTGCCCTACTTTGTATAAACATCCTACGGTTCGTGCTAGTTCATTTGTTAGATGATTCGCATGTGACGTCCATGACAATTCTTCCTGGAAGCATACGCCAAGGAATTTTTGTTCTTTAACCGAGGAAAGACATTGGTCATCAAACTTAAGTGTTACTGTATTGTGCAGTGGTTTGTCAACTGGGCAAAATACGATAAATGTTGTCTTTTTTTTAATTCAGTTCTAGCATATCTTCCTTCAGCTAGCTGGACGGGTGCACTAGTTAGTTATTTACTTTGGTTTCGAGTGCTGTTATCTCATGCGTTGGCAAAAAATATTAGTGTCATCTGTATACATAATGATCTCTGGTGATTCAGGTATTTTCACGATATCATTAATATACGCGAGGAAGAGCAACGGTCCTAATATCGATCCCTATGGGACACCCTGAGTTAGTTTTAACTGTGATGAACTTGAGCCATTGATGAGTACTTCTTGATAGCGTTTATAAAGATAAGAAGATAGAAGTTGCAGGGCAACACCACGTACACCGTACATAGATAATGTGTGCAGTAAGATGTTGTATTGGATAAAATCGAAAGCCTTTTTAATATCGAGAAAAAGTCC
This sequence comes from Amblyomma mixtum, assembly GCF_055824585.1. Taxonomy (NCBI): domain Eukaryota; kingdom Metazoa; phylum Arthropoda; class Arachnida; order Ixodida; family Ixodidae; genus Amblyomma; species Amblyomma mixtum. The sequence continues at coordinate 5,974,533 of NC_143015.1, read as the reverse complement.
TACTGTGTATTTTCGATCCTCTATGTTAGAAATTATTTTATCCTTAATGTATAATAAAGCCTGCTCCGTTGATTTCCCTTTTCGAAAACCATATTGGCTTTCTGTAATAATGTTATGTTTATCAAAAAATGACACTAATCGGTTATGAATGACACCTTCAAAAATTTTTGAAAGCGTTGGCAGGGCGGATAAATAGCGGTAATTTGCTAGGTTTTCAAGGCCCGCGCCTTTATATCTTGGGGTGATCTTGCTACCTTTAACTTTTGTCCTGTGGACAACGTAAGGTTTATAATAAAGGCCAAACTAACGGATATCACAGCCGATATATACTTCAACTCAATCGGGCGATGACATCGATTCCAGCAGCAGCATTATTTTTAAGCTTGTTATTAACATTTCTACTTCGCAGGGAGTTGTTGGGCGCATATAAATGGACTCGCATAACGGGGCTATGGCCGATACTGACGGATCAGCGCAATTCATTGTTGTACAGGCATTCCAGCCTACTTTAATAAAATGCATGTTCATAGCATTGGCGAGAGCATCAGCGCGCACAGTCTTGCCATCAATGGCGATTTAAGTAATGTTTAAACACTTTTTAGTTCTTCCAGTGAGTGTATTTACTGCATCCGACACCTTTCTAGGATTTTCTCTAAGGCTATCGAATTTACTAAGGAAGTATTCTACCTTAGCTTTCTTCAGATCGGATGTTAGTGCGCTCCGGTATTTTTTAAATTTCAAAAATGAACCTGGGTCTCTTTTGTTTAAAAAGTCGTGGTACATTTTGTCCTTTGTTTTTATGCGACTGTAAAGAAGTGAATTCATCCATGGTTTTCGGAATTTTTTGTTTCTACGAGGAATGACGTTTTCTTTTGGAAATGCCACATGATACGAGGAACGTAACAACGTGAAGAATACATCGCAGGCTTTGTTAGCGCCTTTCTGTTTATAGATTTCACTCCAATCAACTCTTTCTATCCGACGGGCAAAGAACTGCAGAGTTTCATCAGTGATTTTTCGACGCGTATGAAGCAGCGCATCCGGGTTTTTGCTATTTTTCTTTTGGGATACCGCAATAAAAAATAATGCCAAGTGGTCGCTCAAGTCAGCTGAGAGCACTCCAGAATAAAATTCATGAGGTTCTAAATTTGTTGCGCATACGTCTAACAGTGTTGCACTCAGTGCAGTTATTCTTGTTGGCATGCGTATGCTGTTTTCGGAATCGTATGTGGAAAGCACAGTCTTTAGTTCGCTGGCGTGCAAGTCATTGGAAGAAAGGTCTATGTTTATATCTCTTATAATAACGCATGAATGTTGTTTTGTACCAACGAAAGAAAAAAACGTGTCAAAAAATTGCAAGAAGTTTCTTTTGTGCCCCTTGGAGGATGATACACAACTATCACAAACTTCCCCACTCGTGCTCCTAGGCATTCAATATCTGGTGATATAAATGAGAAATCTTGTAATATTTCATACGTGAGTGTTTCCTTAAAATATACAGAAATTCCTCCGCCTCTCTTGGGTTCGCGATATGCATGCCGAGGAATGTAGACGGAGAAAAGCGGTGCATCACCAGGAGTTGTAATCCATGTCTCGGAAAATGCCAGGATATCATAATTTATTTTGAACGGTTCAAGAAACGTATTTATATCGTCACTCTTCTTTATGATACTTCGATTGTTGACATGGATTGCGGAAAAAGTACTATCTCTGTTCCTCTGCTGGTTGTTGAATTCCTGGGTGCTATAGTAGCTACACGTGCTTAACCTGTAGTGTGCTGCTGTGTTTGCTGGTGTTTCGCTTGCTATTCTTATGCAGTAATCAGGACCAGGTCCACGTGCCTAGCGATTTGAATAGCCGACCCATGTTCTTCTTTACGGGCAAGTATTTTTTCGCCTGCAGTCCAAACGAACTTCCAACCGTTTTCCTTCTTTTTCCTTGATTGCAGCAGAAAGCAGTACCTTGTTTTCCTGAGTTAGGTGTTCATTGACAAAAATTGGTTTTCCGGTTTCATCACCCAGCACAGTGGTATCAACTCTTTTTTTTCTACATTTGTTCAGAACGTCATTTCTCTTGCTTCTGTACACAAGCCCCACGATGATGTTTTGCGCATCTGAATTCTGCGTACGAACCCAGTGGTATGCATCGATATCAGCAGTATCAACTTTTTCACCAACATGCTCACGTATATTTTGAACCACAGTGAGGGGATCAGTTCCGGGGGAAACACCTTTGATTTCTAGATTGTTTAATCGTTGGTATTGCTCAAGGTCTTCACATTTGCACGCTAAGCGTTCGTTTTCTGCCTTCAGTTCCTGGTTCTGTCGGAACATTTCTTGCATTTCTTGCCTGAGGTGCTTTATTTCATCGGCTGTGTTCTTCACTTCGGTGCAAACATCAGTGCAGAATGAAACACTGTCTTTTAGCTCGCGCATTTCGGTCCAGAAGTCACGCTTAAAATTTTCAAATGCGGTTACCAACTCTGGCAGCTCCTTCATATCTGTGGTTTCTTTTTCAGACTCTTTTCCAGCGTTTTTCACGTTGCCCTTCCCCAATCTAACACATCATGCAGCAATGGCAGTATTCGGCAGGAGTGCGCCACAATAACAGACAAAACACACAAGGTGGAAACTGTTGCACACTGGAATTCTCACCTGCAAAAGCAGAGAGCAGAGAGCGTTCCTTAGACAGGTGTGGTTAGCGCACTGCCGCCGAACTGCGTCGTGGGCTCGTCGCGGATGCCTTTTTATGCCGCGAACGGCCCCGGAAGCGCTGATAGCCTCTTCCCCTGTAGATTTCCGTCACGTAGGTATGGGGTTGCAAACGATGGTCTTGCTTCCAGAGTGCTATCTGCCTGGAACACTGCGAACGGGTTTTCGTTGTGAGGTAGCACAGGATGCGGTGTGCGGAAAATCTGCGAAAGCAGAGAGCAGAGAGCATCCCTTAGACAGGTGTGGTTAGCGCACTGTCGCCGAACTGCGTGGTGGGCTCGTCGCGGATGCCTTTTTATGCCGCGAACGGCCCCGGAAGCGCTGATAGCCTCTTCCCCTGTAGATTTCCGTCACGTAGGTATGGGGTTGCAAACGATGGTCTTGCTTCCAGAATGCTATCTGCCTGGAACACTGCGAACGGGTTTTCGTTGTGAGGTAGCACAGGACGTGCCATGCAGAAAATCTGCAAAAGCAGAGAGCAGAGAGCGTTCCTTAGACAGGTGTGGTTAGCGTACTGCCGCCGAACTGCGTGGAGGATGAGGATGCTTTCCTAAGGCCCATCAGCTCAGGCTCCTTTTCACAGCAGTAATGCTCGGACCTCGACCTATCACGCCTCATCGAATACTTGGAAGGCAGGGTTTCTTTACCTCCTGCCTCGTTCTAGCGAGGATTCTAGCGAGAAACCGACTACCTGATCCGCTACGCCCAGACAAAAGTCCTACCGAGCAGAACAACAGCAGGAGTCGCCAAATGTTTGCACAAGTGCATTCTCCTGTGACACGGCGCCCCCGATGTGCTCATCACAATCATCGAACCAACCTTCACGGCGGGATTGGCGCAAGCCACCGGAGGACAACTGCATACCATCCGTAGACCAATGGACTCACGGATCGCCTGAGTGAAACCATCGCTGACGTGCTCGCCATTTATGTCGATGCAAAACACAAAAGCTGGGACGTCATCCTGCCATACATTGTCTTTGCCTACAACACCACAGTTCAGGAGACCCCCAGACGACGCTTTTTAGGCTCGTTGATGGTAGGGAGGTTCCGACCACGCGAGACGACATGCTGCCTAACGTTACCGAAGAAGGTAACGCCGACGTCGCCGCCAACCTTCGGCGCGCAGAAGCCCGAAGACTTGCCCGATACCAGCAGCGGACTGACGCCAGATGCTGCAACCTACGAAGACGGAACGTCGAATATAAGTCAGGAAAGTCTCTGGGTTTGGTCGCCAATTCGCTGCCACGGATTGAGTGAAAAACTTTTCCGCTGTTATTTCGGCCCGTACAATATCCTTCGTCGGCTAGGTGGACTGCACTATGAAGTCGTCCCTGAGGAAATGATTGCATTCCAGCGACACCACGTACGACCCAAAGCTACTAGGCTAACAGAGACACCGTAGTGAAGGGCTTCGGAAATTTAGATCACCTGGGGCTCTTTAACGTGCACTGACATCGCACAGTACACGTGCCTCTAGAATTTCGCCTCCATCGAAATTCGCCCGCCGTGGCCGGGATCCAACCCCCGTATTTCGGGCCAGAAGCCGGGCACCATAACCAATCAGCCACCGCGGTGGCGAGCAGCTTACACCGGCAGGGATTCAGTACGACGACCACCGAGCGCACCTTTTGCTGCGCCGATCCCGGTTCGTTCAGTTGTTTTGCGGGTGCAAGTCAGCACAAATAAGGTGTTTCGTTGGGAAGGCATTCTCGCTGTCTTCCTGCTCGCCGGACTAGCTGATAATATTCAAGCGGGTAGACGACGACGACAATGAGCGACTGAACAACTGCATTTGTATCCGTTGTGCACACTGGAAAATCCCCCGCCAAGGGTACGTACCATTAAGCCCGAGGACATTATCATCATCATCTGGGTGCCGCTCAAAGCTGTGCCCTTCGCTTGTGTAAATAAGTGTAAATATATTCTTTCCCGCAGCATATTTGTTGGAGGTGTGGATTTCCCCTTGTCACCCAATTTCCCGCACTTTTAGCGTGAAGCTCCCAGACACCCTTAGAGCGTGTGAGGGTAGCGGTCTCGGGCTCAAAGGAGATGCCGTTGACTATGCGTGGCAAGCTCAGCGGAGACCAGCTACCAAGTGACAAGAGGGTTTTGGTTGTTTGGTGCCCAGCTTTCGCCTGTCGCAAGCCAGAGAATGGGTCGGAGCCAAAGGTTCACAAACAAAACAATGTTTATACAGCAAAAAGACGATACAGAGGATTTCACAATCACTAGTACAAACACATACAAAGTGATTAACCGAACAATGCAACTCGTGCAAAGTTAAGCTCGAGAGAGAATACAATTCAAAGGAAATATTGCACCTAAAGTGCACTAACACAAGAGAGAGACAAACAAACAAAACACAATTTGTTCACCGGATACTTCGACAGTCCTACGACCAGAGGTCCACGACGATGCCTTCCCGCAGACTGGCGAACGTTGCCTTGTTGGTCCGATGCTGTCCGACTGGTGTTTTCCCGGGAGTCGAACGGGCGCGCTTCGATGAAGCTTAAACGGCGGTTCGGACTAATCTGACAGCGGTCAACGTCCTTCTTTTATAGTGATGCGGGTAGACGACGACGACAAAGAGCGATGGCACGAGTGGGAAGAGTAGAAGAGGACAACGAAGTTCGGACTGTGTTCTCGGTGCCGCTCGCAGCTGTTCTTGTCTATTTGTAAATATCTGTAAATATACTCTTTCCCGCAACATATTTGGTGGAGGTGCGGCTTTCCCCTACGTCTACCGACGACGGAGCTCCGCAGCGGCCGCCAGTTGCATTCACTCATCATGAACCAAGTCGCCGCCCAGCAAACCTCAGCCCCGGCCATGACATAACTCGTTCTTTCTCCCCCTCGTGACCCTGGGACCTTTTCTGGTACCGACAACACTGACGTCGACGACTGGATCAACATGTACGAGCGAGTGAGTACCTACAACCGCTCGGATCCGACCCTCATGCTCGCAAATCTAATATTCTATCTAAAAGACACTGCCCGGGTCTGGTATGAGACGCACGAAGACCATCTGACCACCTGGGACGTGTGCAAAGAGAAACTCCGCGAATTGTTTGGACGGCCGCTCGGCCGAACGCTTGCCGCTAAGAAGGACCTCGCCTCCCGAGCTCAAACATCTACGGAGTCCTATGTGTCGTACATTCAAGATGTGCTGGCCCTCTGTCACAAAGTTGACGCCAACATGCCCGAGTCTGACAAAGTCGGCCACGTGTTGAAGGGAATCGCCGACGATGCCTTCAACTTGCTCGTATACAAGAACTGCACTACAGTCGACGGAATTATTAAGGAATGTCGACGCTTCGAGGAAGCCAAAAGCAGGCGTATTAGCCAGCCGTACACACGCCTCCCCAACACGGCTGCGACTTCTTCATGTGAAGACCTGCGACACCGGGAAACTCCAGCGCCCCCAGAAAATGTGACCCGCATCATCCGACGCGAGCTCGAAGCTATGTCCCCTGCCCCCTGCATCTACATGATGGCGACAACCGCTTGCCTACCATCTCTCTGGTACAGGCTGTCGTCCGCAAAGAGCTTGCACACCTTGGTTTCCAGCCCGTCAGCCCTGTACGGTCTTCACCACCACCCGAAATCACTGCGATTGCTCCTGGACGACCTTCGTACTTCACTCCACGTCGGCGAAACCCTAACGATTGGCGGACAACCGACGACAGGCCCATTTGTTTCCATTGCCACCGCATTGGCCACATCTCCCGCCACTGTCGAAATTATTGGTCCCGTCGCTGCACATACCGTCCTCTCAGCTCCCACCGCGACGACGAACAGCCCAGCCACTACACGCCCCCTCCAGCCCAGCACAGTGCTTCAGTCGACGGCCAGATTCCCCACTCCAGCCGCTCCCCGTCCCCCCTGCGTCGACAGTTTCGTTCTCCCCAACGCCGTCGCTCCTCTCCTGGCCCATACGGACGCTCGCAAGCGGAAAACTAGACGCTGCAGTGTCTGGAGGTGATGCTGCAGTACAGCCCCAGTCCCAAAATCCTCGATTAGCCCTTCGCGCACACCATAATTTGGTCGCCCTTCATGTCGATGGAGTGCCTGTGCGAGCCCTGATCGATACAGGCGCGCACGTATCCGTCATGAGTTCAGCCGACGCCGCCTCCGAAAAGTACTGACCCCTGCACCCAAAGCCGTTCTCCGCGTTGCCGACGGCGGAACGCTTCATGTTGTTGGACTATGCACAGCCCGTGTGACCATATCCGGCCGCCATACATCCGTTCTGTTCTCTGTTCTGGACCAGTGCCCTCATGAAGTCATTCTTGGCCTCGACTTTCTGTCTGAGCATTCAGCCCTCATTGACTGCGCCACTAATGTTGTTCAGCTTGACCTTCCTCTTTCTGCTGAGTCGCCGTCCCCAGTTATACACCGTCTTTGTGCTGTCGACTTTGTCCGTCTACCGCCTCAAGCCGCAACTTACATTTCTTTCTCATCTGTTCCCCCTGTACCTGATGGTCACTACGTAGTCACTCCGGAACTTGACGTCGCCCTGACGCGCAGCATTGCGCTTCCACACACTGTATTTACAATGTCGGCCAACCGAGCGTACCTTCCGGTCCTGAACTTTGGTTCATCCATCCAACCGCTCCCGCAAGGCATCTCACTCGCCACGCTGTGCCCTGCTGCCGAATGTGTGATATCAGTGGTGGACACCTGCTTACCTTCCACTCAGCAATGCCGGCTGCCTGCGGCCCCATCAACTGAGAACCCAACGGACGACTACGCCGACATGATCGCTTCTGACCTACCGCCAATGCAAGCTCGCGATCTTAGGTGTCTCTTATCATCTTTCCGCGACATCTTCGACTTTGATAGCCGTGTTTTGGCTCGGACCTCTGTGGTGACGCATCACATAAAGACCGGTGATTCCGCTCCTCTCCGCAGACGTCCGTACCGAGTGTCCAGCGCCGAACGCACCGTCATAAATCAAGAGGTGGACAAGATGCTCGCAAAAGACATCATCGAGCCCTCGTCAAGTCCTTGGGCTTCACCAGTCGTCCTGGTGAAAAAGAAGGACGGCAGCTGGCGCTTCTGCGTTGATTATCGGCACCTCAACCGCATCACAAAAAAAGACGTATATCCACTCCCAAGGATCGATGATGCATTAGACTGCCTCCACGGCGCCAAATATTTCTCTTCAATTGATCTTCGATCGGGGTACTGGCAAATTGCCGTTGATGAAAAGGACCGCGAGAAGACCGCCTTCGTGACGCCTGATGGCTTATACCAGTTTAAAGTCATGCCGTTCGGCCTCTGTAACGCCCCGGCTACCTTCGAACGAATGATGGACTCCCTTCTTCGTGGCTTTAAATGGTCCACTTGCCTCTGTTACCTAGACGATGTTGTGGTTTTCTCGCCTACTTTTGCCACGCACCTCGAGCGCCTCTCCAATATTCTGACAGTGTTTCGTAACGCCGGCCTTCAGCTGAACTCATCGAAATGCAAGTTCGGTCGCCGCCAACTCACTATTCTCGGACACCTCGTTGACGCTTCTGGTGTACGCCCAGATCCCATCGAAATTCAATCTGTGAAGAACTTTCCTCTTCCAAGGTCGTCGAAAGATGTGCGCAGCTTTGTCGGCTTGTGCTCGTATTTTCGCCGTTTTATCAAAGATTTAGCCGGCATCGCTCGTTCCCTCACCGATCTTCTGAAGAACGACACCCCCTTTACCTGGGGCCCTGCTCAAGAGAACTCATTTTCATCCCTCGTCCATTTGCTGACCACTCCGCCCATCTTAGCACATTTTGACCCGTCGTCTCCCACAGAGGTTCGCACGGACGCCTCCGGATATGGCATCGGCGCCGTACTTGCCCAACGTCAACAGGGTCAAGATCGAGTCATCGCTTATGCCAGCCGCCTACTTTCAGCCGCAGAGCAAAATTACACCATTACTGAGCGCGAGTGTCTTGCCCTTGTCTGGGCAGTGGCTAAATTCAGACTCTACCTGTTCGGCCGTTCATTCGCTGTTGTAACTGATCACCACGCTCTCTGTTGGCTGTCTTCACTAAAAGATCCCACCGGTCGCCTTGGTCGCTGGGCATTGCGCCTCCAAGAATACTCATACTCCGTCGTGTACAAGTCAGGGCGCCATCACCAGGACGCTGACTGTTTATCCCGATACCCTGTGGAACCACCTGACCTAGAGGACGCTGAGACCCTGCCCTGCCACTTAGCTATCTCCGATCTTGCCGATATTGCCAACGAACAGCGCCACGACTCATCTTTACGTCCTATATTTGATGGCATCCGTTCTGCAAACCCATCTCCGTCTCTGAACCTTTATGTGCTCCAGAACGGCATTTTGTATCGCCGAAACCTACGCTCCGATGGCCCTCCACTCCTGCTCGTGATACCCCAACATCTACGCTCTTCTGTCCTTGAAGAACTGCACGACCTGCCGACAGCCGGTCACCTTGGCGTGTCCCGCACGTACGCTCGGGTGCGGCATCGCTTCTTTTGGCCTGGTCTCTATCGTTCCGTCAAGCGTTACGTGGCCGCTTGCGACCTGTGTCAACGTCGGAAAAGGCCCTTCACTTTGCCTGCCGGTCTTCTGCAACCCATCGACATACCTCCGGAACCTTTTCACCGTGTTGGCCTCGACCTTCTTGGCCCTTTTCTGACGTCCCTCTCCGGCAACAAGTGGATCGCTGTCGCAACTGATTATACGACTCGGTACGCCATCACGCGTGCTTTGCCGTCCAGCTGCGCTACCGATGTTGCCGATTTTCTTCTGCAAGACGTCGTCCTTCACCACGGCGCCCCTCGTCAACTGCTCACCGACCGCGGCCGTTATTTTCTATCCAGAGTAGTTCACGACATTCTTCGTTCGTGTGTCACGCAGCACCAACTCGCGACAGCTTACCACCCACAAACCAATGGGCTTACGGAAAGGTTCAACCGCACGCTCACCGACATGTTAGCCATGTACGTATCGCCAGACCACCGAGATTGGGACGCAGCCTTGCCTTATGTGACATTTGAATATAACTCTTCCCTTCATGACAGAACAGGCTATTCTCCTTTCTACCTTTTGTTTGGTAGGCATCCCACCTTGCCTTTGGACACACTCTTGCCGCCTTCTTCAGCCCCCACCACTGCTTAAGCTCGGGACGCCATCTCCCAGGCCACGCTGGCGCGCCAAATAGCACGTAGTAGGCTCCAGGCCTCTCAAGTTTCCCAGAAGTCAGCCTACGACCGCCGTCATCAGGCCGTCGAATTTACCCCGGGATCACTCGTTCTTCTCTGGACGCCCTCTCGCAGCATCGGTCTCTCCGAGAAGCTCCTTTCGCACTACCGTGGCCCTTACCATGTCGTGCGCCGTGTTACCGACGTGAACTATGAAATTGCTCCCCTTGAAACCTCGCCATCGTCCTCTGGCGCCACCACCGACATCGTCCACGTCTGTCGCCTTAAACCTTATCACGACGCCCATACGTCGCCGCCCTAACGCCGAGACGGCGTTTCAGCAGCCGGGGGTCCTGATGCGGGTAGACGACGACGACAAAGAGCGATGGCACGAGTGGGAAGAGTAGAAGAGGACAACGAAGTTCGGACTGTGTTCTCGGTGCGGCTCGCAGCTGTTCTTGTCTATTTGTAAATATCTGTAAATATATTCTTTCCCGCAACAATAGGCTCGCTTCCACGTCTGTTTGCTCTACGCGCTTCTCTACGCGTCTGTTTGCTTTCTCTCGCCGGCCGCGCGTCCCCATTGGTCAGAGGTAGGGGCCCGCTTCTCGAAGGTTCGGGGTAGTTCTGGCGTGACTCCGTCGCCGACGTCCGAGTGCAGAGGAGGGAGACATGTCTTAGCGCACGCAAGGCTACCCATTCCCCCCCCCCCCCCCCCGCAGGGGCACCTTTTGAAACGAGGTGTTGGTGCTTGGCGCCACCACGGACCCTTAGCCCCCATACCGAAGCTGTCATCTGTACCGTGGCGATAGGTTGAAAGGTGGAGGGAAGAAACCATGAACGGTGGCGGTCGAGGAAGTGGTCAATCCTCGGCCGATGTGCTCCAAGTTTGTCTACCAGGCGGGGAGTCCCGGGACCTTCCTCTGTGTGTAAGGGTGAATCAGAGGCGACAGAGTATGAGGAACCCTTAGCCAGTACATGCCGTATTGAAAAATTTGCAAAAAAATCTGATCGGCCCCCAAAAAGGGGTCGCACCGATGCGAAAAAATTGATGCCACAGAAACCAGAAACGTTTCCAAAGTTTTTCATGGTTCACTCAAATGCAGATGAAACTATAGCAAACTTGTCTGCATTTGTGATCGCCACACCCTAAAAAGGTGTGTAGGCAAGGACTACAAAGCAAAAAAGCAGCGAACCGGAGATCTCCTTGTAGAAATAAACACAAAAGAACAGAGCACCAAACTGATGTCGTTACAGAATCTTGGAGAAACGAGTGTACAGGTAACCCCGCACCGCACCCTGAACCACTCAAAGGGCGTCATATCTGAATATGAACTCCTACAGAGTACCGATGCGGAAATGGAAGAAGAACTATCTGAACAAGGAGTAATAGCAGCCCGACGAATAACCATCAGGAGAAACAATGTTGAAATCAAGACAAAACACATTGTCTTAACTTTCAATACCACAACTCTGCCTGACTCCATCCACGCCGCATACCTCCATTGTAAAGTCCGCCCATACATACCGAACCCGAGACGATGTTTCAAGTGCCAGCGCTTTGGACACAGCATGTTGGCTTGCCGCGGTAAACCCACTTGTGTCACATGCGCAGAAGACGCACATACAGAGGAAAGATGCGAACGCACACCAAAATGCATCAACTGCAATGGCGCACATGGCGCGTACTCCAGGTCGTGCCCAGTCTGGAAAACTGAAAAACAAATCATAACTTTGAAGACCACAGAAAACCTGTCCTACCTTGAAGCAAAAAATTACCGACGATTACGTTACTTCCTAATGCGAAATTTGAGCGCAGCAAAAAGCTGTTTCACCTTTTCGATAGATTGAGGCAAAGAAATCGAGCAACACATGTATGCGCTATCACAGAGTTTTTTTTTTTTATTTTTCACACGTATTCCTTTAACAAAGATTCCACTAACAGTTCTTGACAGTCATGAAGGAAGCTTTGTGGTCGGAGAAATAGACTGATATATGTTCGACTTGGTACACCAATGCTTGATTCTCAAAGACGAGATCTATACAAGTGCCTCGCGAGGTTGTCACAGCCGTGGGACGCGTTACGAGCGAGAGGAACGGGATGTTCTCCCGCATAAGTGTTAGGAAATTGCTGTTTGTCTTTATGTCAACATTAAAGTCCCCCACTACTAACATCGGTGTGGATCGATGGACGGTTAATGCGAGTTGCAGGAAGTGCACGACGTCTTTCGTGAGTGCGGTAGGGGCGAAGTAGGCAGCTACTACCAGCAAGCCGTTGGGCAACTTTGCGGCGCACAGTTCGCCAAGTTCATGTGACGTGCCAAACATTTCGACTGGTATTGCAGAGAGACCTGTGCGCAAGTAGATAGCGACTCCCGCCGCTGTGTTGTGGTCTCTGCGAGCACCACAGCAGTATAGGAAATCTATGATTTCGAGAGGCTCTTCGGGATCCATCCAGGTTTCAGCAAAGCAAAGTACAGAGGAATGGCGCAGAATGTGATCGTGGTGTACGTCCTTGGCATGTGCGGCAAGGGAGCGTACGTTAAGAATGTGGTTGTGAATGATGAATCAAGTGCTGCCAGCGAATGACGCGTCCATTGGCTGTCTGCGTGTGTTACTGATGTGTGGTTAACATGTTAAGCTTCGCCTGTAAGAGTGGAACGCGACAGCGTCTTGCAACGCTGCCAGGGAGTCCACAGAACGCCATCGCCAATTCGGCTGTACGCCTTGCTGGACGGTAAATTTATTTTTTGAGGAAAGGAAATGTATCTCTCTCGCATATCTGGGTGGACACCTGCACCTCGCCGTAAGGGAAAGGGGGAAGATGGGAGTGAACGAAGACGCCGTATTAGCTAGACGCGCCTTTGTTCATTCCAAACCATTCAGCTGGCATTACGGAGTGGCTAGCGTGCTCGTATCGCACTCCGGAGACCCTGGTTCGATTCCCCAACTCGACCAATTTCGTTCTCGGTTTTATTGATTTATGCGGTCTAACTAGAAAAGTTAATTAGGCTATTTCATATTTATATTATTGTATTTCTATCCATCGTGTTCTGTCATTAACCTGTCAATTGTTGGAACTGTCTAGGATGTTCGACACAACGTATATGAAACGAGCAACGTCTTACTGAGTGGGGAAGTGCGTGGTGGTGGAGGGAACGCGGCTTCGTACTTATGTTTTTTTCAGCAGCGTCTCCTTCCGCGGACGTTGTTGTCGCTGCGGCGCGCGTCTTTCTTTTCTTTTCTTCTGACATCTTCATTCTCCTCTATATTAATTAGGCTAATTGATGAATTAAGCAATTAACTAAACTCAGTCCAACTTAGTTGCAGCATCACTATACGATCCCTTTGATTGGTTGCATGGTTACTAGCCAAAGTACAATTGGCCCCATTTGAAATTCGCGCACTGTGACGTCACGAGCATTTCGACCAATTGAAAAGCGTGACATTGGGGGCGGAGCTGGTTACGAGGCCGACGACGACGCGAAACCCAGGAACGGACGCCAAAGAGCTGCGCTCTAAAAAACGCGTCTCTTTCCAACAGAAAGGGACATACTATGAAGCGGCGACGCGGGGACCGCCGCCGCCTTCAGTTTCTGTCGGCACACAGGTCGATCCGAAGGACCTGGGGTCTGCAACCAAGTCCCCACCACAGAAGTCGGAGACACAGTCCACAGGGCTGAAAATTTCGCGGGAAGACCACGCGATCCTCGCCGGAGGCCCTCAGGCCCCACTTTCAGCAGCGGCATCCTTTGCGACAGACACCCAGAACAGCTCTGCTGAACTGGACCTGTCGCCCCACTCCTCTAAGAAGGCAACTGCTGGCCCAAGAGACTGCCTCTCGAGCAGAGCGTGGTTCAGTGGTGCCAACAAAAAAGAGGAATGCGAAGGCCACGGGTCATCGCAAACAAGAAGCATCCTCCACGTCCACCGTGGAGGAGATGGATGTCAGCGAAAGTCCGCTGACATCTAAAACACAATCATCCGCGGATTCTCCGCGGAAATCCGGCGCCACGAAAGTGGCGATGGATACAACTCCTGGTTCGCCACCGCTGCAGTGGCGGCGAGACTCCCTAGAGAAAAAAGGGAAACCACGAATCACTGCTCCTGAGAATAAGTAACTTTCCCCAACTTAACACAATGGCGTATGTAATACAATGGAACTGTACAGGTCTACACAGAAACTACACAGACATAACCGATATGCTGAAAACAATGGCACCTACAGCTGTGTGCCTGCAAGAAACGAACCTTGGGCCACAGCACACAAACATCTTAAAAAAATATAATATTTTCCGGAAAGACCGAGTACAAGCTAGCCGACTCTCAGGAGGCGTCGCTATCATTACGCAAAGCGATGTCCCTGCAAGAGAGGTATCATTAAAGACGAACTTAGAAGCGGTCGCAGTAAACATCATTAGCCATAAAACAATAACAATATGCTCTGTGTACTACCACCACACAACACAATATCCATGCATGACCTAGAAGAACCTCTGGAACAGTTGCCAGAGCCATATGTAAATATTGGGGATTTTAACGCACACTCCTCATTCTGGGGAAGTGAGCATAGTGATTCCAGGGATCAGCTCATCGAGGATTTTACTCTTTCGAATGGCATATGTTTAATCAATACGGGAAAAGCCACGTACTGCTGCCCCAGCTCCGGAAAAAGGACCTGCCTCGATTTAGCATTTGCATCACCATCTGTTTTTAATGATTTTATATGGGATGTTTTAGACGACCCTCGAGGAAGTGATCACTTACCTACGGTTTTAAAGCAAACATCAGCTACATTCATCCTCCCTACGAAGCCACGGCGATGGAAAATTCACCTCGCCGATTGGGCACTTTTCAGAACGAAGGCCACACTAGAAAAAGAATATGCCGACGCCCTTACGATAGAAGAAATAAATGAAAAATTTGTGACATGCTTAACATCTGCAGCAATAGAAGCAATCCCACAAACGTCTGAAATTGCACGAAAAACACCTAAAGTTTGGTGGTCAAATGAATGCACATTGGCCAAAAAGCAGCAAAACAAGGCTTGGGGCTAGAGCACGGGCCTCAAATGAGGCCCGAGCCCTGCCCGGGCCCGTGACCTGAAGCCCGAGCCCGGCCCAGGCCCGCAGCTTGAAGCCCGGGCCCCGCCCAGGCCCGCTAAATTATCGCTCTATTGAGCCCGGCCCGGCCCGTGAATCCCGGAGTGAGGCCCAGCCCGGGCCCGGCCCGGCCCGTTTCACTGTAAGGCTTGAGATATACTGCTCACTCTGAGCAAGTAGACTGCTACTAGACCGACAAGAAACTGGCCGACAAAGGTTCTGAAACC
Source organism: Amblyomma mixtum (assembly GCF_055824585.1). Lineage (NCBI taxonomy): Eukaryota > Metazoa > Arthropoda > Arachnida > Ixodida > Ixodidae > Amblyomma > Amblyomma mixtum. Next base: position 5,959,339 of record NC_143015.1, on the reverse strand, counting down.
ACAATTTGGCTTCCAGAAAGTTTGTTCTTTTCAACCCAGAAGGAAGTGATTAAGAGTAGTGCTCGCCAGGCCCGTCTTTTGGACAGTGATCTCGTGTATGTGCACAAAGATAAACTCGGAAGTTCCGAGAGCCAAATAAAAAGGGCTGCATACGCACGTAATAGAGTACTTTTTATTCCCCCATGATTTTAATCAGTTATATTTTGCTGCCCGCGAAGTATAAACATTAAGCTTAAGGTGCCTAGCAAGCAGTGGGATGATATTGTTTTAGTGAACGCAGTCTCACAGGTTGAACTCATAGCCGAAGTGGTCGCCTTTCAGCAGAAACAAAAAGCTAAAAGGCTTGAGTATTTCACGGTGTATGTTTCGAAGACTATAAGCGTCCTAAACTTATGTGTTTTTCCCAAATGCATTTCTAATACTGTGTAGATGTGTTTTGGGATGACGAACGTCAATGGACAATTAAGACCGGTTGAAATTTACTCTTACTGGTGGAGTGGAAGATGCTCGAACCACGTCATAACTTACAGGGCAAAACACTTGTCATGACAACCAGGCTGAAGAAGCGAGGAGGGACAGATGTGGTTATGAGATGAGATTTACAAACTCTCGGGGCCTTTTGTGGCTATTTCATTTACGAGACGTTCCGGTCAGCTGATAAAAAATAAAACCAAAGGCGCTTTAGTTTGTGAATTTTATCACATGAGGAAAATATAGCTATAAAATAAAAGCTATGTTTTGGGGGCTTCAGGCCCAAGGGGAGTCAGGCTGTGAGAGACCCCGAAGCAGAGGGCTCCGGATCATTTCGACCCCCTGGGTTTCTTCAACAAGCAATGATACTACCAAGTACATACATGTGTGTCATGCTTGCCGCCTAAAAAGAAATGGGACCGCCGAGAATAGGAGCAAACCCTGGTTCCCCGGCTCAGTAATCAAGCACCTTGACCAGTAAGCCACCGCGGCGTGGAAGTAAGGAAATAAATAAGTCAATGAATAAAGCTTAGTTTTTTTCTCAGCGCGTACTGTAACTCATAGCTCATCCATGTCGCTGCTCCAATGCCGCTGTTGTGTAGTTCACTCTGCAATAGTAAATGAATAGTCGGACACAAGCCGTTTCTGTACGGACCCAAGTCCGACTCGGGTCCGTAGTTTAAGCCCGAGCCCGGCCCGGGCCCGCAACTTCAGGCCCGGGCCCGGCCCAGGCCCAGAAAAAAAACATGTCCCGGCCCGGCCCTACCCGCGGTCCGGGCCGGCCCGAGCCCGTGCAGTGCACTACTTGGGGCAACCTTCGCAGATATCCCACTGCAGGAAACTTGCTCATCTTCAAAAGGGCTAGAGCCAAAGCACGATACATTAGCCGCACCGCAGAGAGGGCATCATGGCAACAGTACATATCCTCCATAAACAGCTCAATATCATCAATGAAAATGTGGGAGCAGGTGCGGAAATTCACAGTAAATTTTACTCCTTTCACATTTCCAATGCTAACAACACCCGGTACTCAAACAACATTAGAAGAGCAGGCCAACATATTGGGTGAGCATTTTTCCACAGTTTCAAGCTCATGCAACTACACACACACATTTCAAAAGCAGAAAACAATAGTAGAAATACAAAAACTTCCCTTCGGGACATCCATACATGAAGACTACAATCAGCTTATTACAATGGAGGAACAAAACACAGTACTAACATCCGATAAAAAGACAGCACCAGGCCCTGACAATATACATTATGCCATGCTTGCTCACCTCTCTGAGACTGCCATAGAGGCTCTCCTAAAATTTTTCAATAAAATATGGATCAGTGGAGAAATCCCCCAAGCATGCAAAGAAGCAATCATAGTACCCTTCCTAAAACCTGGCAAACCACCAACTAGTCCCACCAGTTACAGGTCAATAGCACTCACTAGCTGTATAGCAAAATCATTCCAAAGCATTCTAAACATCAGACTAACCTTCATATTTCACTCCCGGCAACTTTTAGATATACACCAGTACGGGTTTGAAAAGACATGTTCCACAACCGATCACCTTGTTCGCCTTGAGAACACAGTCCGGGAAGCGTTCATCCACAACCAACACTGTAACGGGGCCTTCTTCGACCTGGAGAAGGCTTACGATACCACGTGGAGGTTCGGTATCCTCCGTGACATAGCGGACCTAGGTATCCGCGGCAGGATGCTGGGCTGTTTGAGCGACTTCCTAAGCAACCGCACGTTCAGAGTCCGCCTAGGCGCAACCTTCTCCAACATTTTTATTCAAGAAACTGGCGTACCCCAGGGGTGCATCCTCAGCACGACCTTATTCATCATCAAAATGAACTCCATAGGAAAAGTAATCCCAAAATCCACAATGTACTCAGTTTATGTAGACGACCTCCAAATAGCATGCACGTCTTCCAGCATACCTACCTGTGAGCGACAGATACAAATAACAATAAAGAAACTGGCTACATGGGCATATAAAAACGGGTTTAGATTTTCCCCTCAAAAAACAGTAGCGGTTCTGTTCTCCTTGACACGAGGCCTACAGGCCGACCCCACACAATATCTAAACCGAACCCCATTACCTGTCAAACAAGAGCATAAATTTCTAGGGATAACTTTAGATAAAAAGCTCACTTTCTTGCCACATATAAACAGCTTAAAGAAAAAAGCTTCCCATGCCCTCAATGTGCTGAAACTACTGTCAAGAAAACGCTGGGGGTCTGATAGGGCATGCCTGTTACATGTGTATCGTTCTCTGGTTCGCTCTAAGACTATGGGTCCATAGTATATGGCTCAGCAAGACCGTCCTACATAAAACGACTGGATCCTGTCCACAATCTTCGTTTAAGGTTGTCTTCCGGTGCTTACAGAACTTCCCCAATAGCAAGTCTCTATGTGGAAACTAATGAACCTTCCTTAGAAGATCGAAGAACTGCACTAACTTGTACATACATCCTCAAAATCCTTTCTCAGCCCAAACATCTCTGTTACCCAATTGTCACGAAATGCCCATCCCGAATGCTCTTCAACAACAAGCCCCATGCGATTAAGCCGTTGCTCTAGCGCTTCGAAGAAAAATGCCAAGCTTTGAATATACTAAATGAAATTAAAAATGTTGCCCCAAGACACGAAGCGTTACCACCGTGGTACACTCTCCCCACAGTGTGTGACGTCACACTAACACGCCTCGCGAAAACCTGTACGCCACACCACCATATAATACAAGAATATCTAGCACTACAAGAAAAATACAGAAATTTTACTGCATTTTATACTGATGGGTCAAAAACTCATGCTCATGTATGAAGCGCAGTAATACACGGAAAAAATAAAAATGCAGTACGACTGCCCTCATGTGCTACAGTTTTCACCGCTGAATGTTATGCCATTTGTGTTGCGGTACAGAAGATAACAAATGAAAACATCAAAAACAGCATCATTTATACAGATTCAGTGAGCGTCCTTACAGCATTAAACTCCAGAAATGCCACGGAGCCACTGATAGGAAGCATCATACACAATATGCTCACACACAAAAAGGCCACAACACAAAAACATGTTATAAAATTCTGCTGGGTTCCCAGTCACGTTGGCATTAGGGACAATGAGTGAGCCGACATGTGTGCTGCACAAGCCAGAACCATGAAAATAAAACATGCGAATTTGCCTCCTAGGGATTACATGAAGTTAGTACGTAGCAAACTAAGAGCCAAATGGCAAGCTTCCTGGGAAAATGAAGGAAACAAAAAGCTGCAGAGTGTAAACCCCATTTTAAAAGAAGGGAAATCAAGCCGCCATAAAGAGCGTTTTATCAAAGTAATTTTATGTCGTTTACGCACAGGTCATACACACATCACCCATAGCTTCTTATCAACAAAAAAAGACAAACCTGTATGTGAAATATGTAGTGAGGAGCTCACAGTTAATCACATTTTAATTTCTTGTTCGCACCTCGAAGAACATAGAAAAAAAATTTTACTGTAATTTACAATGAACACATCCCATTTTATCCCGCTTTGCTTTCAGGCGAGCAAACACTTGTCAAGTTTTCACTTGTTTGCAAGTGAAGTTTCTAAAGAAAGCCAATGTTTTAAATCTAATATAAAGCAACATCTATACACTAAATATAACATAATCTAACCTTGTGTTTGTCGCATGATAGCCACAGTTGTTTATGCGCCATAAAACCCCATATAACTAACTAACAACTGAGAAAAGCCAACAGCCACAGAAACCAAGGGGCACAGGGGATTTTTTTAAAGTTCATTTATTTATTTTGTGGTGTTGATCAATTTATATTACTGAATATGTTATCCCTAAAAGAGAACTGATTAGAAAAGCAGTAGAAAAAAACAACCACATGCCGCCGGTGGGATCCGAACCCACGACCTCCAAATTACGCGTCCGGAGCACCGGACGCGTAATTCGGAGGTCGTGGGTTCGGATCCCACCGGCGGCATGTGGATGTTTTTTTCTTCTGCTTTTCTAATCAATTATCTTTAAGGGATAGCATATTCAATAATATAAATTGATCAACAGCACAAAATAAATAAATAATTAAAAAAAATCCCCTGTGCCCCTTGGCTTCTGTGGCTGTTGGCTTTTCTCATATTTATAACGAGCCCCTCATTCCCCTTTCCTCGTCTGCTTAACTAACAACTCGCCGTTTAAATGAAGTTCATTGCTTGTACACTGAGTCCTGTTCCGTGTGTTAGTCCCGCTCTATTTAACAAACAGGGCGCCTGAGTCCCTAATGGCGCTGTGCGCTTTTAAAGCCCGCACCGCCTCTTGGCAAGCAAGGCACGCTCTTTTTCCGGCTGAGGCCTTATGCGGTCTTCTGCTCCCATCAAAAGGCCACAGGCTGTGCAGGATTGCGTCATCAGAGTGGTGGCTACAGCACCGCTTCTTCAAGTACTGTCTCTGGGTAGCATGCGGCCAGGACTAGCAGATGTTTCCATGAGTGATGCGATTTTGCGAATAGGCACATGGACTTTCATTGGTACTCTTCGAGCCCTTGGTTACGATCAACGAGAAATCCGCCCAGTTCCGTAGGCCAGCTACTGATTTTGGGCGATCAACGAATGCCAGAAAGGTTCGAGAAGGTGCTCAATTTGGGACCGAAGTTTTGTGTCCAGCCGACGCTGCGAAAGGAGGAAAAGCTGTCTCTTAGGAGCTCCATGTCGTGTCACGTTCGCAAGAGAAGCGGCATAGGTGCGTTCTCAAATGTGTCGAGGCTATGAAAATCAGAGAAGGTGGGTCGGTGAAGAAGTGGAGCTTTTCGCCGTTGGCTAATTTTATCAAGTCTGAAAAGCTGCGTGCAACGGTTTTGGATAAAGAAGGGTATTTGGCTTTACTCCCGGAAAAGCTTTTTAATGGAAAACCCAGGAATTCCGTCATAAAAAGCTTAAAACCTGCGCGAACTGGTGTGAAAAGAAAAAGGCGCGAAGCCTAGCGACTACTGGAGCAAGGCTGCGAGCGACTTCACTGCTTGGTTAAGAATGCAGAAAAGGTCTGTCTCGAAATATTTTTTTCTGCGAAAACCCACAAACCAGGCATTCCTTTCAGCTGTATCGTTACGGAACGCACTACATGGCAATGTGAAATTTCAAGCTTTTTACAGAAGAACCAGTGTTCTTTGGCAATTGAGGATCCGTTCCTAGTGTTTAATTCCTTGACGGTCATTGAATATTTAAAGTGCCATAATCCCGAGTTGCATAACGTGGTTAGCGTCGGTGTGTAGGATTTGTTTCACTCTCTTCCGCACGATTCCCCTCTCCATTGTGTCACAAATGTATAACAGGTGCTAACGATCAGGAAGAATGCGTTTCAGAATGCGGAATCTCTGTGGGAGCGTTTTTGGAGGTGTTGTCTTTTTATCTTAAACCTGCTGTTGTTGAATGGCAAGACACAGTGTTTACTCAAATATCCGGGGTATGTATTGGGTCAAAAGTGGCTCCGGTACTGAGTAATATTATTCTTAGTTATGTCGATAAGGCCATTGGAAGTATTTTGGGCTCCCGAACAAAACAGGCCTTCAGGTATGTAGATGATTATCTTAGTGACTGGTGATTAACGGTGACTTCTAGGGACATATAGATGGCATTTAAAACTTTTTTTGAAAATGGCGGACAAGGTTAAAAACTCACCTCTGGAGCACCGCAAAAGAATAAGCCGCAATTCCTTGATATAATATGGGTTTTAAAGCCAGACCATGTTTGCTGGTCTTTCTTTCGGAGGTCAATGAAGCCGTTCATCAGATACCGTCCTGGCCATTCCAAGATAGTCAGTGTGGTACAGCTGTTTCTTGCTTAGGTTCTGCTATTAACAAGTCATGTGTACATGCTATCAGTCAGAGTTTTAATCAACAGCTTCAGAGGTTGAGGTCAGCAGGCCTTCCGGGCGGTGGTATAATACTTGCACGCAATAAAATACTTTAAAAAAATCAAGTAATCTTGTATGCACTAGACGCCAGAACCTTCATGTCAGGCAAAAAGAAATTTGCTATCTTGCCCCACGTTCACTAGTTTTCCCACCGTTTAAAGCAGGTAGGCCGCAGACATGGTGTAGACGCACTTTTTTCAGCACCTAATAAGCTGGGAAAAATTTGCGCCATGGTTCATAGGAAAACCAGAGAAGAAAAACAAAAAAGACAAAAGAGGAAAAACAACGAAAGCATGTAAAGTAAATCATGACTTAAAGTTCGTCCCTCGTGCCAAGGGTGTGGTGTATAGTGTTCCCTTCACGTGCGGCAAGATCTATATAGGCCAGACAGGAAGCTGCCTGAATTCCCGTTTACGTGAACACAACACCTCTTTGAAAGGGGCTCAGACCTAGCCTTGCACTACAAATAATTTAGCAAGACGTTCAACTGGGCTAGTTGGTAAATTTTCATGGTGGCAACGCAGCGCGAAAAGACGAGAAACACCCGCACGCCTGCTGCAGAAGCATGTACTCCACTTTTTCACGATCTACGGTTTTGTAAAATCACATCGATAGGCTAACTAACGACAGCAGCGAAGCATTTCATATTCGCCAAACCGCGAAACATGCGTGGGCACCCCGTCAGTCCTCGTTCATGACGGCAAACTATTTAAATAAGTTGGCCACCATGACTTAAGTTGACATATCGGTGTTGTTGGCCGAGCTCATGCGTGCTCCTGGTTGTTAAGAGAGTATAGTTTATGCGTTCCTTTTCAATGAACCTTCAGTTGCTAGTCAGCGCCTGTCCCGTCTTCTCTCTTGTCTCTGTTGCTGCAATATGTGCTCAGCCCCATTCTTATTCTTGTAATTTCCCTCTCATGATCAGGATCACCGGTCACTAGCTGTCCTAAGTTGCCGTATTTTCCCACCACTTCCATCACCTCGCTACTAATTCCGAACTGCTATTCGATGCGAGACTCTTAAACATTACTTAGGTATTCTGCATGTTAATTTTTAGCTCCACTTTTCTGCTCTGCCTGTCCAAATCATTGATCGTGCTTCGCATTTCATCTCCTGAGTGACCCAGCAAGGCAATATCATCAGCGAAACCGAGATCATTTAGGTATTCTTCATTAACTCTTATCCCCAACTGTTCCCAATTCAGGCCTCGAAATACTTCCAGTAAAAAGGCGGTGGATAGCAGCGGCGAAATCGTTTCTCCCTGCCTGACGCCCTGACAGGATAAGTAAGCTACCTCACCGATAAGTAAGCAACCGATAAATAAGCTTCGGAGCTACCTTTTCGAGGAGAACAGTTCCTGAAAACGTCCCGTTTGTGTAGTAGGTTGGCTTCTGCAGCACATTACGGCGCTGTTTAACGCAACAAGGGCAAAGATAAGTAATGCAGAAGAGTTGAAATCTTGGTTAGAAAAACCAGCTGTGCTGGTTTTGCGGTGCCGTTGAGCTGCGCATGCTCTGTTGGGTTTCCTGGGAGACTGGCTGTTTTTCAATAAAGCACAGTTGATAGTCCAGTCGTTGTGTGTGCCTCGTCTCTCCTTTGTCCCCGTCTTTTTGGCTGGTTTTTCTTAAGTAAAGATAAGTAAAAGCCACTTTTGTCAATATGGTGGTTAAACGCCGAGTACTGCAGTGTAAGAGCAGAATTCGGCAATGCAAGTGTGCGGCCTTCCGTGCTCTGCTTTGCCCGTCGCAAGCTTCGCCTTGGAAAGCGCGCTAACCTGAGCACTCTCTGCCCATATGCGGCAACAGGTGACGCTGCTCGCGCGCATCGTTGCCCGGGAGGAGCGCGCACTTGTGGGCTCCCCGCTCTGGTGGCGAGGAGACACACTGGATGGACCGGTCCGCCTCTCCTCACGGACCGCCGAAGTGCGCCCCCGTTCGCGGAAGAAGCGGTGCGGCCGGCTATCGGCACTCAGCTCATCGCACGTTTGGTCGGCACCGTTACGACCAAGGCGCAGCACTCCGGCGACTAAAATGTGAGTACAACCACCCGCTGTGACTTGAGAGTTTGCTAGCCAACACCTGGTCACTTCGCCTGTGATAGCCTTGTCATGTAAACTACTTCGTTGCGTTGTCAGCTGAACCTCATAAAGCTCTTGCACATGAAATAGTAGTACAAGCACTACGATTCATATCGCCCACAACTTCAGCAGAACACCCACTCGAAAAAATAGCGGGACGTTCTGATACGCCGCTGCGTTCACGCAAACATTTCAAGAACTATCTGAACAGCGATTCGATTAGACTAACTCTACCAACTTATAGGCACTGTTTAGTTGTCTTTTTATTGTTGTTACTTTTTCTTTGCCCTTTTTCTCCTTCATTCACCGATCTATGCACCTCGTTTGTTTAAATACCCACCACAAAACTCCTGTACTGAGTTCAAGGGTCCCTCCTTTATAAAATATGTTATGTGAAACCATGCTATCATCATCAGCCTCATTACACCTTCTGTAGTATAAACGCCTCTTCAATGTCTCTAATTTTAGGCCTATCCTGCGTTAGCTGCGACCACCGTATCCACACGAACTCCCTTATCTCATCCAGCCACCTAACATTCTGTCGCCGCCTGCTACAATTACGTTCTCTTGGCACCCACATCGTTACCCTTAAGGACCATCGGTTATCTTGCCTTCGCATTACTTGCCCTGCCCAAGCCCATTTCTTCCTCTTCATTCCGACTAGGATGTCATCGACCCGCGTTTGTCTCCTCTCCCGCTCTGACCTCTTCCTTTCTCTTAACGCTACAGTTACCATTTGTCTTTCAATAGCTCTCTGGGTTCTCAACTGTACCCTTTTCGTAAGCCTCCACGTTTCTGCCCCATAGTTCAGCCCCGCAAGGTACAGCTGTTGTACACTTTTCTCTTGAAAGGATATTGGTGAACTGCATTACTGAACTGAGAAAACTTGTCACCGCATTCTTACCTTCTAGTTATTTCACACTTGTCATCCGGATATGCTGTCACTGCCTGCCCTAAGTAGACGCATAACCTTACCACTTCCAATACCTCAATAATAATTGTAAACTGCTGTTCTCTTCCAAAACTGGTGAACAATACTTTGGTTTACTGGATATTAAATTTTAGACCCAGCGTTCTAATCGGCACATGTAACAGGTGAAGGTGGGCTACTTGGTGGTTGACAATGGAGTGCATTTGCTACCGCTCAAAACGACGAGGGACGAAGAGAGGAAAGCGCAGGACAAAACGCGGAACTTCAACTAGGGTTTACTGCAAGGAAAACCACATTTATACATGATTCGTAATCACACCTGAACAACAGCAGACACCATCACATTTACAGGAACGTGGGCGCGCGTGGCACAAGTTAGCATCTAGATAGTTGAATCCTTTCTTGGATAAGGATACCGAAGTGGTGCTTATGCGACGGTCATCTATTTTTTTATGCAGTAGGCTTCAAAACTTTCCCTGCTAAACTGGGTCGCTAATTTTAATAAGAACGGTAAACTGGGCTAGTTGGTAGGAATTCATACTGAAAACTGCGCAAAAAAAGAAACGAAGACACAGAACAAGAAGGCACGACACGGGCGCAGAATTTTTTTTTTAAATTGTGTCGCGGAACCTGGGCGTGCAGTTACGACAATGGCGACAATGTTTGACCAGTTCGCTGACCCCCGCCAATGATTCAACGGCTGCGCGGTGCTCCTGAAGTCTAACATTTAGGCAACGTCCAGTTTGCCCTAAGTAACAATTCCCACATGTGAGGGGTACTTGGTGCACCACCCCAGTTTTGCGGGGAACGAACCTGTCTACGTGCTTAGTGCGGCACTCATTCTTTTTTCCATTTTTCTGCACCAAATTGCACATGTTTGAAAGCTTTTTGGGCGCCGTGAGGACCACAGGGACATCACATTTCATGGCCACTTTTTTGAGGCGATGGGAAATTTGGTGGAAGTACAGCAGAGCCACGGGTCTCCGGCGTTGCGGTTCTTCACTTAGGCAGTGCTTCGGTGGGCATCGGGCTTCCTTGGCAAGGGCTTCTGTCACCGAAATGACCATCTCACGAGGAAAACCAGCACTACTCAGTAGTTGTAACTAAAATTTCACGCTATCCTGGATTTATTTATTTATTTATTTAGTTATTTACAATACTGCCAGTCTCAGTAAGAGACCGTAGCAGGTGGGCAATCAGTACAATACAAAGTTCAAAACAATAGAGAGAAATTACAAGCAGATGAACAAAAAAAAAGAGAGCTCTTACAATAAGTGTTCGATAAATATAAGTAGGCAGGTTATCAAAGAATACCTTGAAGATTCAGAGCTGTAACAAAAAAGAAAACTAGTACAGCAGCAGTCGATCATGCAGCAGGCATGCTAGTGTTCGAAGTATTTAACAATACGAACTAGAAGAAAGTGAAAAAGAAGGTAACGGGTGGCAGTAGGTATGCATCCATGCTGAAAAATAACAGATCAAGAGATGTCAATAAGTAATTGTTGGGCAGTCATCTAGTAAAATGTAGGACTCTCGGCACTTCACTGATTCTTGTTACATTCTAATAATCTTGAGGAAAATGAAGATAGTGAATCCGATATGGCAATCGATGGATCGAGTTGATTGAATTCGCTGATAGCTAAAGAAAAGAAAAAATCATGAGTTTGTTCGGTTGGCATGGGTATTTAGTCTGTGTGTGCGCATGCTTGGCCCGGATTGCCGTGACTGTGAGAAGGATGCATATTTAGGCATATCTATACTGTAGCTGTTGTGTAATAATTGATATAAAAACTTCAGGCCGGATTCTTTTGCCCTAGATAATGATGATGCGGCAAGACCAGTAGGGGAGTCAGAGGGTTTGTATTTGTTATTCATCATGGGGGGTACAGCGTGAAGAAGACGAAGGAAGAAGACTACACAGACGGGCGCTGATTGGCCCGGATTGCCGTGACTGTGAGAAGGATGCATATTTAGGCATATCTATACTGTAGCTGTTGTGTAATAATTGATATAAAAACTTCAGGCCGGATTCTTTTGCCCTAGATAATGATGATGCGGCAAGACCAGTAGGGGAGTCAGAGGGTTTGTATTTGTTATTCATCATGGGGGGTACAGCGTGAAGAAGACGAAGGAAGAAGACTACACAGACGGGCGCTGATTGGCCCGGATTGCCGTGACTGTGAGAAGGATGCATATTTAGGCATATCTATACTGTAGCTGTTGTGTAATAATTGATATAAAAACTTCAGGCCGGATTCTTTTGCCCTAGATAATGATGATGCGGCAAGACCAGTAGGGGAGTCAGAGGGTTTGTATTTGTTATTCATCATGGGGGGTACAGCGTGAAGAAGACGAAGGAAGAAGACTACACAGACGGGCGCTGATTGGCCCGGATTGCCGTGACTGTGAGAAGGATGCATATTTAGGCATATCTATACTGTAGCTGTTGTGTAATAATTGATATAAAAACTTCAGGCCGGATTCTTTTGCCCTAGATAATGATGATGCGGCAAGACCAGTAGGGGAGTCAGAGGGTTTGTATTTGTTATTCATCATGGGGGGTACAGCGTGAAGAAGACGAAGGAAGAAGACTACACAGACGGGCGCTGATTGGCCCGGATTGCCGTGACTGTGAGAAGGATGCATATTTAGGCATATCTATACTGTAGCTGTTGTGTAATAATTGATATAAAAACTTCAGGCCGGATTCTTTTGCCCTAGATAATGATGATGCGGCAAGACCAGTAGGGGAGTCAGAGGGTTTGTATTTGTTATTCATCATGGGGGGTACAGCGTGAAGAAGACGAAGGAAGAAGACTACACAGACGGGCGCTGATTGGCCCGGATTGCCGTGACTGTGAGAAGGATGCATATTTAGGCATATCTATACTGTAGCTGTTGTGTAATAATTGATATAAAAACTTCAGGCCGGATTCTTTTGCCCTAGATAATGATGATGCGGCAAGACCAGTAGGGGAGTCAGAGGGTTTGTATTTGTTATTTATCATGGGGGGTACAGCGTGAAGAAGACGAAGGAAGAAGACTACACAGACGGGCGCTGATTGGCCCGGATTGCCGTGACTGTGAGAAGGATGCATATTTAGGCATATCTATACTGTAGCTGTTGTGTAATAATTGATATAAAAACTTCAGGCCGGATTCTTTTGCCCTAGATAATGATGATGCGGCAAGACCAGTAGGGGAGTCAGAGGGTTTGTATTTGTTATTCATCATGGGGGGTACAGCGTGAAGAAGACGAAGGAAGAAGACTACACAGACGGGCGCTGATTGGCCCGGATTGCCGTGACTGTGAGAAGGATGCATATTTAGGCATATCTATACTGTAGCTGTTGTGTAATAATTGATATAAAAACTTCAGGCCGGATTCTTTTGCCCTAGATAATGATGATGCGGCAAGACCAGTAGGGGAGTCAGAGGGTTTGTATTTGTTATTCATCATGGGGGGTACAGCGTGAAGAAGACGAAGGAAGAAGACTACACAGACGGGCGCTGATTGGCCCGGATTGCCGTGACTGTGAGAAGGATGCATATTTAGGCATATCTATACTGTAGCTGTTGTGTAATAATTGATATAAAAACTTCAGGCCGGATTCTTTTGCCCTAGATAATGATGATGCGGCAAGACCAGTAGGGGAGTCAGAGGGTTTGTATTTGTTATTTATCATGGGGGGTACAGCGTGAAGAAGACGAAGGAAGAAGACTACACAGACGGGCGCTGACTCGAAACTAACTTTTTTATTGAAAAGACCAAACATATATACACATATTGTGTATATAAAGGAGCAAACATATATACGCAATATGTGTATATATGTTTGGTCCTTTCAATAAAAAAGTTAGTTTCGAGTCAGCGCACGTCTGCGTAGTTTTCTTCCTTCGTCCTTCGTCTTCTTCGCGCTGTACCCCCATGATGAATTATTACAAACTCGCCCAGCTTTCCATCCTTCTTCAATGTATTTGTTACGAATTAATCTTACACTTTTCGTTGCACTCTATCAAGCCGAGTGATGTTAGTAATTGATTGCGGGAACCAAACAGCGCTTGCGTATTCTAAGATTGGCCTTACGAGGGTAGTGTAGGCAAGAAGGTTGGTATCTTGAGGGGCCAAACGTAACCATCTTCTAAGGAAGAACAGCTTTCGCAAGGCAGCAGAGCTAACATTGGCGATATGCGCGTCCCATCTTAGGTCAGAAGTTAATGTTAACCCTAGGTATTTATGTTAAGAGACCCTTGAAAGCGTTGATTCATTGATACTGTATTTTGTAGCTGTTTTTTCCTGGTGACTGTAATGCCAAATCAAGGGAGACAACCAGCCAAAAAAGACGAAAAGAATACTCGGAACGTGTGGATCGAGTTCCCGCGGCAAAAAGACGAGTTCATATTACTCTTCAGTGCACCTTTAAGTGTTTTGCTTTAATATGCTCCATGATTTTGCATGACGTACTGGTAAGTGAAATGGGTCGATAGCTAGAGGGTGAGTTTGTATCTCCGAATTTATGAATGGGTAGAACCTTTGCTTTCTTTCAATCGTCGGGCAGCTTCGAAGTTGATAAAGATTTACGGAAAATGATATCGAGGTATTTAGGCTGTCAGGAAAAGAAAAACGCTACCTCGAATGTGAATGTTGACACGATGTGTTTTATTTTGTTTTTAATATTGTTATTTTTTGAATTTTTTTAAATTTTGTGTTCCCGCTGCATGACTTGTGCCCATTTCTTTCCATTTTTGGCACCATTTAGGTATTTAATCCGGCTGGCAGCTAATAAAGATTTCAGTTGTAAGTCAGCGTTGTGATGTGTCTCTGCATGTGTCCTTCTTGTCCGGTTCGTTGCGCTCTAATCATGGAATGACTACAGCGCACCATTCCGCATATCGTTTAAGGAACTGATTTGGGGTGTCGTCTGGACCACTGGTTTTTTTGGTCTAAGTTTAGCAGCAAGTTAAGAACACCATCATCTGTTATGTGGAGAGGACCGATACATGGCGTAGATGCGCAGAAACTGTCAGGGAGAATGCCGTGACCTTTTGTAAAAACAGATTAGAAAAAGTCGTCGTGCATGTTGGCTTTCATCTGTTTTTCCTCCATGGACAGGTTGGATGTGGCTGTATTATCTTTGCGAAAATTTTTCCAGAATCTATGGGAATTATTCCTGAGATGTATAGAGGGAAGGTCACGTTAAAGTACTGTTCCTTTGCATGCTTTGATATTTCATTTAGCCTTGCGACTGCACTGGTTAGTTTCAATGATTTGGTGGCATTTCGCCCCTTTTTTTTAATTGATCTACGGAGCCGCTTGACTTGCCGTTGTGCGTGAATTACGTCCCTTGTGATCCACGGGTTGTTTTATTACGAAAGTAATACTACGCCAGGTTTCAGCTCGTCGCGTAGCTCACGTTTGATTGGTAGCCACGTTTGACCTTGAATAGCGTTGCTTCAGCCGCGGTCCGCCAGATGGCAGCACCATCGGCGCGCCGCGCGGCAGCGGCGCCGAGAAGTTTGCTCTGTTAAAAATACAGTGGGTCGAGGCTGGGAATCGAACCAGGGCCATTGCAATTTGAAACGGAGACGCTACCACTCCGCCACGAAGGCTCAGAGCTTGAGCATGAATAAAGGCTCATCTAGTGAATGCATGGGTCTCAAAAAGAGAATGATAGAAATAAACTTGGTACTATGAGCACTGTAATATGCTTTGCCTGAAAGGGCATGGAAACTTTTTTATCAATCGGTTTGGTAAACGCGGCCGTGGCGTTGCTATATATTGTTACGGGACGACGGGCCCGCGCAGAGAAAGGCACAGAGACTCAGACACAGGACGCAGACACAGGACTCAGACTCAGACTCCTCGTTCGCCGCACCATCCGCGCGACTGGCCGTGCCGCGAAGCTCTTGCCCCGATACCGCGGCCCTTACCGTGTCGTTGCACGGCTCGGCCCCGTTAAGGCCGATTCACAAGACGGACCGTTCGCCCGCGGCCCGCGCACTACGTATTCATGCGTCATCACATTGAGAGGCGACATTGAAGAGGGCGCAAGTTCGCTAAAGTGTAAAGTGGGGTTACCTGATCTTGTCGTCGGAAGCGAGAATAGATAAAGCGAAGTGCACGTCGCTGCACTCGCTCCGGTTCAGCTGCAAGTGTTTGAGTGTAGGGATCCCACACCTCACACGCATATTCCATTATCGGGCGTACGAGCATCTTATAAGCCGTAAGTTTACTATCCTGTGTAGCATGCTTAAGTGACCGCCTAATGAATCCTAATGTTTTATTTGCTTTAGCAACAATGTTATGTACGTGAGTGTTCCAAAGCAGGTCTGAAGTAATTGTCACTCCCAGGTATGTATATTCTGTTACTCGATTAAGTTTGTTTTCTTGTAATGAGTAGTCAAATTCGAGTGGCTGATGTTTGTGTGTGATTGTCATACATACTGTTTTACTGGGGTTTAAAGACATTTGCCACTTTCTACACCATTCGCTAATGTTGAGCAGGTAACCATTAAGCTTAACTTGATCTTCAACTGAATTAACATTAGTATAAATAATGCAATCGTCTGCAAATAATCTGGCCTTGATTTCTGAATCTTCAATGAGGTCGTTTATGTAAACAAGAAACAATAACGGTCCGAGTACCGAGCCTTGTGGTACTCCCGATGTCACGTCACACACTTGGGATGCGCTCCCGTCAATACTTACAAATTGCCTGCGGCCCACAAGAAAACTTTCCAGCCAACGAACTATATTTGAGTTTTTGAGTACTGATTGAAATTTGCTTAAAAGTTTTCTATGATTTACCTGATCGAAGGCTTTCCTAAAGTCTAGGAATATTATGTCAATTTGCCCTTTCTGGTCAATGATTTCGCTAAAATCGTGCAAAGTTTCTATCAATTGTGTAACCGTCGACATGCCCTGTCGAAAACCATGCTGACACCTATTCAAGAATTCAATATCTGTTAAGTATTGTCGAATGTGCTTTGAGACAATGTGCTCTAGGAGCTTACAACAGGTTGACGTTAGTGCGATGGGACGATAATTACTGACCGTTTTTGAATCTCCAGTCTTGAGAATAGGAATTATTTTGCTAGTTTTCCAATCATCGGGAACCGTGCTTGTTGATAGTGACTTCCTAAACACTAGTACGAGGTATCTAGCTGACCATTCTGCGTATCGCTTCAAAAACAGATTAGGAATATCATCGGGGCCCATTGATTTTGATGTTTTTAGGCTCAACAATAAATTCAGTACGCCTTCTATCGATAAGCTTATGTCGTCAATTGCGCGTGTTTCAGCAGCGAACCTAGTATCCGCTGGCTTGTTATCGTCTTCATTGAAAACACTTGCGAAGTGTCTATTGAAAAGATCGCACATTTCAGTCTTATCACTTATAGGTCCGCTCTCTGAGCTTATCTCCGCGACTTTTTTCTTTGGTACTGCCAAGTGTCTCCAAAACCTTTGAGGTGATTCTCGTAGAAATTTTTCCAATGTGACGTTATAAAACTTAAATTTAGATTCTTTTATGTGTGACCTCATATTACTACTTAGAGCTAGCATGTCACTCAACGCAGCCGGATCGAGTGTGCGTCGGTACTTTTTCCTACGCCTGCTGATTTTTCTTTTTAGTTGAATAATGTTCCTTGTTATCCACGGACTGCACGCACGTTTCTTTTTTGTGACCAGTGGCACATAACGAGTTATGCACCTATGGACTAAAGATTTGAATTCTAACCATAGTTCATTAACAGTCACTGATTCGTTACAACTTAGCTCTTCAAATGGGCCAAAGCAGTAATATAGCTCGTCAAGTACGGCGGTGTCGTCTGCCCTGTTAAAATCTCTATAAGATGACACTTCAATCGTCTTCTTTCGAAAAGAAGCAAAGGACAATTTCATACTAACTAAACAATGATCGGAAAGACCAGGTAACACTTCTACCTCGATCGGCTGTGACGAAAGACCTTGAGTTAGAAAAAGAAGGTCTAAAACTGATTTGCTGTTACCCTGTACTCTTGTGTACTCTCGTACTACCTGCTGAAGCCCATGAGAAAAGCACAAATCTAGAAGACCGAGCGCTGCCTCTCGTTCACGTTGCCCCGGAATCATTTCATACCATTTCACATCCGCAACGTTAAAATCCCCCTCGATTATCGCGTTTTTGTTTTGAATTCGCAAATGGTGTAAAAAGTCGTTCAATGCATCAATGACGTCTGAAGTTGCGCCCGGAGGACGATGCACAGCGCCAAATAAAATTTCATGTGTTCCGCGATAGACTCGGCAAAAAGCGGATTCGATGTTATGAGGGCCTGAAATAACCGTGTGCTGTATCGTATTGTCAATGAAAATAGCTACGCCTCCCCCTCGGCTGCTGCGGTCAAATCTGATAACGCCATACCCAGGGGGGCATATCTCCGTATCCAAAATATCAGGGTGAAGCCAAGTTTCCGTGACAACTGCGACATCAGGTTGGTGTTCTAATAAAACGTGCTCCAGCTCCTCTACCTTATTAACAAGACTGCGTGCATTTATGTTTAGTATATGAAATTCATTTCCGCTTGTCTGTCAGTCTTGAACAGATGGGGAAGCACTCCCCCGGGTAGGCGTAGAAGCACTCTCTCGGGCAGACGTGGAAGCATTTGATAGCTGCTGATAAACCTGATAACGTTCGCTTGTAACGTCATTCCAAGCATACATGACACCATCTATTTTCAGCTTGTCAAAAATTAAAGCCACTTTTTGTCCGTTCTTTCGGCTATCTGCAGCACTCTTCCAAAGGTTTTGCCTTCTGTTCCTGACGATACTTGAGAAATCTTCGTGAACGGAAAGATTTGTATCCTTCAACTTCTTGGTATTTTTTAGTACTTCTACCTTTTCATTGTAGTTGCCAAAACGCACAATTACAGGCCTGGGACGCTCTGTGCTTAGTCGTCCTATCCTATGAATACGTTCGGTGCTCGCCACAGAAACGCCCAGTTTTTCATGAAAAACACCGCTTACTACACTCGTTTTTAGCTGTTCGTACGTTTCATCTGGAACCTCACGAATACCGTGAGTGACAACATTGTTTCGACGAGACCGATTCTCGAGGTCGTCGATCTTTCTCAACATGTTATCCATGCTTGCACGCAAACTAGAAAGTTCTTTCTCAGACTCCTGAAGCCTTTTAGCCAATTCGGTCACATGAGATACCACCGTTTCCATGTTAGACAGACGGTGGTTTACTTTGTCGAAAGCCTTCATAAAATCTAGAAATATAATGTCTATCTGTCCCTTACGATCAGCAATCTCACAAAAATCATGCATTGCTTCCATCAATTGGGTTACTGTTGATAGACCCCGTTGAAATCCGTGTTGAAATGGATATATTGTGTTGTTATCACAGCAAGTGATATTGTGCTATATTTGCTATTTGAGCGCCAACTGTTGCAGTGATGACAAAAGATGGTAAAGACTTTGCTAAACAACTGGATGAATTTCGAAGAGAGATGCGAGCTGAGATGCGGTCTCTGAAGGAAGGCGTGAAGGTTTGCTCGGATGCGTGTGACGGTGTCACAGGAATTCAAAAAGATATGAAAGAGCTGAAGCTGGAAATTAGAAAGCTTCTTGAGAAAAACCAGATGCTTGAACAAGAAAACAAACAACTGCGGGATAAGCTGGATGAAACTGAGCAGTATAACCGGCTCAATAATCTGGAAATCAAGGGTTTGCCTGGGAGTTGTGATGAGATATCAGTCGTCAAGCAAATTGGTGAACAGCTGGATGAGGTAATCGATGACAATGACATTGATATCTGTCACAAAGTTGATGTACCAAACTCAAGGGCAAAGAACATAATTGTCCGTTTCACGCGCAGAACTAAGCGTAATGCGCTTTTGGCCAAAGCAAGGAAGACACGGCTAACGACTGAAAAGCTCGGTTTCGAAGGAACAGCTAAACCGGTGTACATAAATGAACACTTGACGCGGAAAAACAAGCAGCTACTCGGGGCTGCTAACTCCCGCAAAAAAGATGTGGGATGGAAATTTGTGTGGTCAAGCAATGGAAAGGTTTTGGCCCGTCGAGCCGAGGCAACCACAGTCTTGCATATCAAGTCGGTGGCCGATGTGGATCGTATGACACCGAGCTCGCCTATCGCACAATCAAGTGATAATTCTGGAGTGCAAGAAGATGGTAATTCCTCGCCGGGCAGTTAAACGGCTGTACCGATGACATGTTTTTCATTCCATGTACACGTTGTGTCGCTTGATCTCACACCATGAATGGAGGGATGTGTGATTCTAATAGCTTTAAGGAAGACATCTTAAAGAATGCCTGGGTGCGTAGATCACTATCTTTGTTTCACTTGAACACTCGCAGTCTCCGAAAGAAGGGAGACCAATTAGCATTGTATCTAGAAGAGCTCTCTTGGGAATTCGATGTACTTTGCTTCACGGAAACTTGGTATATGAATCAATCTGATGTTTATCATTTTGACGGATACCACCACATGGGTTTATTTCGCTCTGGAAAAAGAGGTGGTGGGGTTTCTTTATACACAAAAGTTGGTTTAAATTGCAGTTTACTAGATTACTTTTGTGTTATGACCAATGATTTTGAAATACTGACAGCAGCATGCAGAGATACCGTTATTATTGTGGTATATAGACCTCCTTCGGGCAAAACAAAAGATTTCCTTGAATACTTTGATGGAGTATTAACGCAGTTGTCAGTTTCTGGTCGATTTGGAATAGTTGTTGGGGATAATAACATTGATCTGCAAAGCGTTAGTAGTGCACAAAATGAATTCTATACTATGATGCTTTGTTATGGTTATCAAAATCGTATAGGCAGTGCCACACGTGTTACTGCAACATCGGAAACTCTGATTGATATCTGCTTCACTAATCTTGTTTCGGGCCGAATTGTTTCTGGGGTCCTTGCGGCAGATATTAGTGATCACCTGGCTATTTTTTGTATTGTAGAAGACCTTTCCTCTAAGAAAGTTAATGAAACACAGCTTAAAACGAGAAAGATTAATGATGATACCTTGCAAGCTTTTAGAGAATTAGTTCAGGAGGTCGACTGGTCTCAGATTATTAACGAGCAAGATTCAAATATTAGTTTCAATCTATTCTACTCTAAGATCAAAGAGCTCTACTCAAAGGCATTCCCAGTGTATTTTTGGAAAAAAACATAAAAGGGCTAGAAAGCCATGGATGTGCCCCGCGCTGTATGGTAAGATAAAACAAAGAAATAAATTGTTTGAGGACTGGCTGAAACACAAAGATGAGTTAAAATCTAAGGAGTTTAAAATATATCGCAACAAAGTTAATGCAGAACTAAGGAAAGCTAAACGTGAGTATTACAACCGTAAATTTCACAGCGCGGATCAACCTCAAAAATTTTGGAAGGTCTACAAAAGTCACCAATATGACACCTGAATTCACTTGTCTCTCGGAGTTAAACACGCAAGGTGAAACACTGTGTGGTGTTGAACTTTGTGAAAGATTTAATAGACATTTTTTGACAGTTGCGATAGACCAGATGCGGGATAGATCAGATTTAGATCCAGTCACTTACATTAATACTTGTACACAAGGCACGCTTTTTTTACACCCTACTGATGAAGGCGAGATCAAACGAGTTATTGATTCTTTAAAGAGCAATAGTGCTCCAGGTCCTGACGATATTAAGGCACTGCCAATCAAGTCAGTAGCCTCAACTCTAGCCTCCCCGCTTGCACATATATACAATAGTATCCTGCGCAGTGGACTTTTTCCAGATGAGCTTAAAATCGCACGGGTAACAGTGATACATAAAGGCGGCTCAAAAGACGATCTTAACAACTACCGCCCCATATCGCTATTAAGTGTTTTTGCGAAAATATTGGAATGCCTTATACATAAACGACTTGCTGCATATGCAACTGCTTTTCATTTAATATCTCCCAAACAGTTTGGCTTTTGCAAAAATAAGTCGACTGAAACAGCACTAATTCAGATTAAAGAGAAGATAATCGAGAATATCGAACAAAAGCTTTTTACAGTTGGTATCTTCCTCGACTTAAGGAAAGCGTTTGATTCCGTAAACCATCGCATACTAATCGAAAAACTAAATGCTTATGGAATTCGGGGACATGCCAATAACTTAATTCAAAGTTACTTAAGTAATCGAAAACAGTTCGTTAAACTGGGTGATTATGTGTCCGAATTGAGAACTATAAATAAGGGTGTACCACAAGGGTTAATCTTAGGTCCGCTTCTTTTTTTGTTCTATATTAATGATATTGAAAATATTCCTTTCACTCAAGACATACTCTTGTATGCAGATAATACAAATGCTTTTTTTTCCGGATCAAAATTGAAAGAAATAGAAGAAGCAGCCAACACTTGGCTATGTAACTTATCGAACTGGCTTATTAGCAATGATTTGCAGTTTAACATCAAGAAAACAAAATATATCCTATTCAGAGCAAGAAACACACCTATTGACTACGAAATTAATCTCACCTTCCACACTGAAAGTTTGCAGCAAACAAAAACCATTAAATTCCTCGGTGTCCACTTTGAAGAGTTTCTGAGCTGGAATGAACATGTAAATCATTTGAAATTAAAAATGTCGAAAGTAGTTGGAGCATTATGGAGGGTGAAGAACCTGATTCCAACTAGGTACAGATTAAATACATATTATGCAATCATCCAATCCCACTTAACTTACTGTCTTTTGATTTGGGGGAAAACAACTAGAGGTAACTTGCAAACGTTAACAATCATGCAAAAGAAAGCAATTAGGGCTCTGGAAAGCTTAAATTATAATGAGAGCACAAGGCCTTTTTTCAAGAAATATGGGATTTTTTTTCTTGAACAGCTCTATTTATACAAACTTGCACTCTACATATACACCCAAAGGAAACAAAATTCCCACAGCTTTGATAATACATATCTGATGAAAAATGACAGCTTTTGTTTCAGGAAAATAAATTACATATCACCACGTTTACGAACAAATTATGGATTACAAAGTATGAAATACCTTATTCCCAACGCTTTAAACGAGAACGCGGTGTTAGCTGAAGCTATCAATTATCCTTCTATTAATACATTGAAAAGATTTTTGCGCGAAATTTTCATTGTGTGGTTGTAGTTGGGTTCACGGTTTTTGTGAATTTCTATAATGTGTACTTTCTTTTCGAGTGACTGCTTTTGAGTGGAATGGACTGTATTTGATTTATGTTTATCATACTTATTTGTTGTACATTATTGATTATAAGTGTCTCTCCTGATGGATTCTGTATTTTTCTGATGGTTTCTGCACAAGGTTTTGCTAAAACAGTTTTTATTTTGTTTGAATGTTGGCACGAGTGTTGTGCACAATTTCAAATATCATGCTAAATTGTTTTCGCTCAAAGTGCTTTGTTCGTTTTTCTTCGTTAGTTTATGATTTGTTTATTCGGAGTGCATCGCTACCAACTTTGTTGTGGGGTCAGGGGACCCAGCCAGGTACAGGTATTGTACCTTTTGTCCCCGGCCCTTAGTTTTCTGTACTGAGAACTAAAATGTTAATAAACTCAAACTCAAACTCAAATATTGTCGAATGTGCCTAGGAATGGTGTGCTCTAATATCTTGCAAGCTGTACTCGTCAAAGCGATTGGTCTGTAATTACAAGCCAGTTTTTGATCGCCCTCTTTCGGTAGTGGTATTACCTTACCGACCTTCCAATCTTGCGGAATACACCCCGTAGTAAGAGACTTCTCAAAAGTTAGTAGTAGATATTTCGCTGTCCACCCCACATATCTTTTCAGAAATTCATTCGGGATATCGTCCGCGCCCGACGATTTTCTCACGTTAATATCACGTTGCGCGGGACATCACGCTTGCGGCGTGAAATTTTGGCCAATTTTCGAATTCACTTTTGAAATCCATGGACTCAGATCTGAAGCTCCGCCTTCTATCCGGCCTACCACGCCGTGAAGAAACTTTGCTGTGTCGCCTGTGGCTTGGTGTATCTTACACCAACCATTTCTCTTTTTTATAGTTTAGAAGAACTTCTATTTGTGCTTCATGGTTCATTGTACTCGAGAAAGGAAAACAGTAGCGCCGAAAAAGCCCATGCTCCCAAGCTCGGTAATCACAGGTGTTGCTGAAGCCCTCCTACATAAAGTCAAGGGCGCCATGTTTAAGCGGCCATCAGAGCGAAAGAAGAAAAATGCGAAAGCTGAAGTTGTTCCGTTGTCCACAACGGAACAACTGTTGTCCACAACGTAAGGTTTGAGGTTGTCCACAACGTAAAAAAGGTGGCAAATAGACATGTCGTGCCTGTCGTCTCTCCGGCTCCACGGAAGCTTGCACAGATCTGCGCACGCGTAGCGAGCGATGGAAAGAGGAACTGCAGAGAGGCTGCAGTAAAAAAAATGGGGGGGGGGGGGGGGGGGTATTGTAGTTATACCAAGAACACGTGCGAAAGCAGGTGTTCATTCTTCAACTGGAGGGGGCAGTTAAGCTCCGCCTTAAGAGCGCGACGCGATACCAGTAGACGGTGGATTCATTTCATTTCATTTATTTATACTGTCAGCCCAGATCACGGGCTATAACAGGAGTGGATAATGAGGTATAAAAATAGCAAAAACACAAACATTGAAACGGGCACAAAATTAGGTACATAAAGCGCTCACCACTTATACAAAAAATAAAACACTCATATATTTCATGTAGACAATACAACATCATGCAGCTTATCTAAAAATTCCCTAAGTGTTTGTGAGGTGACAACAGAGTTTGGTAGCATATTCCAATCCTTAATTGTTCTTAGGAAGAAACTAAATTTCAAGCATTCCGGACTGTGGGCATTGGTATGTACAAGCTGTGACGATGGCGTGATATTTCACCAGTTTTAATTTCAAAGTAATTTGATTGGTTTATTTTCAAGCTGCGATTAATAATCTGAAAAAGAAAAGTGAGCCTGTCGCATTTGGTTCTAAAATCGAGCGCTTCCAAATCAGCACGTTTACACAAAGACGTTGGGGAATCAGAATGTCGGTACCTATTAAATATAAACCTAGCACCGAGACGCTGAATTCTTTCCAGCTTAGAGCAATTGAATGCAGTGTGGGGGTCCCAAACAATTTTTCCATATTCGAGAATGGGCCTTATCAAGCTCTTAAAAACCAGACATTTGATTGGAGGGGTTGCACGATGCATATTTCGTCTGAGGCTCCAGAGTCACATGTATGCACATGTATGCAGAATTTTTCATTCTCTATTTAACATTCATAGATGGCGGCGAGTCCTCATACACCACCCCCAGCGCAGCGGCGCAGCGGTTAAGAGGTTTCTCACTGCACTGGCAGGTGGCTGTTATTTCTACCACAGCCACCCGTAGGCTTTGTGCGACCCATGTTGCTCTTCCCGAGCAACCTCTCGCGCAGCTGGCGCGACGCTCTTCCCAATTTACCCGAGTAACTCGGGTAATCTCGGGTAACTCGGTTTGCTAGGCGCGGCGCCATCTGTTGGAGCGCAGCGGAAGCGGTTGCCAGGCGACAGCAAAGGAGGGTCCACAGACCACGCGACGAGTGGTTACACCTGGCGTAGTACTGCCTTCGCAATAACGCATGGGAAACACTTTGTGAAGTGCTGCACCGGCATGATCTGCGAGAAGGTTTATGGGGGCCAAACAGGCAGTTCATTTCAGTTTATTTTCCTTAAAGGCCCCCTTGTATCGGGGGTATTACATAAATCCTTCAGACATGGCAGTTGCGCGAAACACACACACACAAGACAGGTTACGGGACGAGCGCAAACTTACAACTGATTTTATTCAAAATACAAGGCACATATTTAAAGGAAGAAAAATAGAATGCACTTTTAGCATGCGCATCGAGATTATACATAATGTAGCAGTCAAAAGCATACCAAGGTCTGAACTTACATCGTCTTATCGAGAAAGGCTACCTCACTATTGTACAGTGCAACCGAAGAATCGCTGATACATGCTTGTCCTTTTTTCTTTATGAAATACGCTTCCATCACTTCACGTGCAATTGAATCTCGACTTTTGCCCAGACATCTGATCTCATTAAGCCGTGGCCGACAGTGACTGCAGGACAGGCAATGCTTTGCCAAATTTGATCCCTCCCCCGTTGTTAACGATAACCCATGTTCCCGTACGCGATCGTTCAAGCAGCGTCCAGTCTGGCCTACGTACGTTTTTCCACAA
Organism: Amblyomma mixtum; assembly: GCF_055824585.1. Taxonomy (NCBI): domain Eukaryota; kingdom Metazoa; phylum Arthropoda; class Arachnida; order Ixodida; family Ixodidae; genus Amblyomma; species Amblyomma mixtum. The sequence goes on along the minus strand of NC_143015.1, from coordinate 5,933,762 downwards.
GTCAGTGGTATTTCGTAGACAACTCCGACGGCGCATTCTGCAAAGGGCCTAGCGTGCTTCTTGTCACAACCACTTTTCTTTGTTCCTTGATTGGTGATGCGGGGGCATAGCTTTTCCAGTTTGGACGGTGCTGTAAACACCATTGGCACATTGTACTTTCCCTCCACCTTCTTCAGGTTGTGTGACACCTTGTGCACGTACGGCATGACTACTGGTCTTGCTTTGCTTTTCGCCCTTTGCCGCGCTTTCCCTTTCGCCCTTTGCCGCGCTTTCCCTTTCATCTTTTGCAGTAGCGTCTCAGCCACAGCCGCCACGATCGCACGGGGGAACCCGGCAGATAAAAGCCTGCCGACCTGATCATTAAAACTTTCCTGCACTCTGTGAGGACACGATTTCATGAGGGCAGACTCTAGACACAGAGCAGCAATCCCTCTCTTCACAGTTTTGGAGTGCTCCGAACTATAGGGCAACAGACCTTTTTGGGCTCTGGGACGGTGCAACCAGCACACACCATTGTTCGAAAAGATAATGTGGATATCTAAAAACTGCAGGCAGTCCCCCGAAGGCATTTCATGAGTAAAAGTTAGACCTTTACCATGTTGCCTGAACTGAAATAAAACCTCATTCACCATATCGTGGGTCGTCATAGCGTGGTGGTTGCTCAAAAGAACTAAAAAATCATCCACATACCTAAAAACTTTTAAAACCTTACTGCCATCTAGGGCAGTTGTCAGTGACTGGTCAATACGTGATAAAAAGATATTCACGTGATAAAAAAATATTCAACCAACTAGCCCGACAACACGTTCTACTTAATGGTATTACATAAGAGGTGGGATTTTAATGAAATCAGCAAACAAAACAGCGAATATTAATTAGCACTCGAGGTGATCGGTTACATGCTCTTGAAAAGTAGAGGATGAAGCGATGTTGACGATGTCACGGGGTAGGCCGTTCCAGTCCGTTGCTGCTCGAAAGAAAAATGAAGCAGGAAATGTGGCCGTATGCGATGGCGGCAGGACAACTTGCAGGGGATGACTGATGCGGTGAGATATGCGTGCTGCAGCTGTGATATACGGTGACCGATTGAGGGTAGAATGAAATAATTTGTGATAAAGGGTGAGACTTTCAACGCGACGGCGGAATGAAAGGGGCGGTAGTCCTGATAAAGCTTTCAATTAAGAAATGCTGTCGTCATATGAGTATGAAGAGTGGATGAATCGAGTGGCACGATTTTGGACAGCTTCTAATGCATTAAGTAAGTAAGTTTGGTGTGGGCTCCATATGGCAGAGGGATATTCTAGTTTTGGCCTTATAAACGATTTATATACGAGTAACTTTACGTGTAGAGCGGCGAGGCGGAGATGGAGCTTGAGAAAACCGAGTGTTTTATTCGATGTTGAAATGATTTTGCCAGTATGGGTGCGCCAAGATAAATCATAAGACAAGATGACTCCTAGTTACTTATAAGATGACACTGATTCAATCGTAGTGTTAGCAATTGAATATTGGAAGCGATGCGGGCTGTGGCGACGAGAGAAGAATAAGAGTTTGCATTTATTGGGATTGAGGGACATGAGCCAGTTGTTACACCAACTAAGTACGCTGTTAAGATCTGTCTGAAGACTAAATTTATCACGAGAGTTATTAATAGTGCGGTAAATAACACAGTCGTCAGCGAACGTTTCGAATACTGCAGGAAACATGATCAGGTAATTGAATAATATATATTAAAAAGAGTAATGAACCGAGTACCGATCATTGCGGAACGCCTGATTTAACCGGGAGGCTGTTAGACAGGTGGCCGTTAGCAAATACTGATAGAGAACGGTTAGTGAAAAACTGCTCAATCCATTGTAGTATGTTAGGATGTAAGTTGAGCTGTGCAAGTTTTACTAATAAACGACGGTGAGGAATATTTTATCAAAAGCTTTCGCAAAATCTAGAAAGATGGCATCAGTCTGTATGTTACGGTCAAGATTTGTGTGCAAGTCGTGAAGGAACAACGCTAATTGGGTTTCACAAGACAGGCCCTTACGAAACCCATGTTGTGAAGAATGGAAGAAATCGTTTGAATCTAAGAAATTTATAATTTGAGAGTAGATGGCATGTTCCATATTTTTGCAGGGTACGCTAGTTAATGAAATGAGGCGATAATTCATGGGGAGTCTCTGTTACCTGATTTGTAGACTGGAACGACCTTCCCAGTTTTCCAGTCATCTGGAATGATCCCTGAAGAAAGCGACTGTGAAAAAATCACAGATAAATAGGCTTAACGTGTTGATTTTACATTTTTGAGCATCTTGAGAACAAACAGCGCTTACAGACAAAGGACCAGAACAAGAAGGACACACAACTGCGCTGACTAACAACTTTTATTTGGGAAGGGAGCCGATCCGCACCTTTTATACAGAACTGGAGGGAGTGAAGCGCATGCGCAAAGATCAGGAAAGGGGGAGCACGGAAAGTGCCAACACATACACCAAGTATTCTTATCGTCACTGATAACCAATAACGCAGCAAAAAACAAGCGAGAAAAGCAGGGGAGACAAAGGCAGGGAGCGTTAAGAAACAATTCTAAAAAATCTAAAAGATCTAACCGGGAAAATAAAAGTTCATCCAAATAAAATAAAAGTTCCAAATAAAAGTTGTTAGTCAGCGCAGTTGTGTGTCCTTCTTGTTCTGGTCCTTTGTCTGTAAGCGCTGTTTGTTCTCAAGATGTTCCCCAACCAACTCGCCCAGCAACACACCTTGCTAAAGATTTTTGAGCAGTTCTGTATTAATCATGTCCATACCAGCTGATGATGAGAGTTTCATGTCATCAATTATGGAAGCGATGTCATGTGCGAAGAAAGTGATAGCTGGCATGATGGCGTCTGGGTTGAGCGATGGTAACTGTGAAGGCGTGTCAAAATCACCAGTGAAAACAGATGCAAATGCGTTATTAGATATTTCTGTGCATTCATGGTCACTAACCGATTCGTGCAAGTCGTTAGTCAGTGCAATGTCACGACTATGCTTAGGATTTAAACCCTGCCAGAATTGTCTAGGATTGCTGATTTGTAGCTTCGGTAAGTCATAGTGATAAAAGTAGCGTCTGGCGCTACAACTGAAAGTAAGTATGATTTCTCAGATGCGAGGTATTTTTCACAAGCGGCTTGATTGTCAGTGCGTTTGGCTGCACGAAAGAGGTGTTTCTTCTTGTTTTCCAGGCGTTTTAGATGCTTGGTAAACCATGGCTTATTGCGGTTATTTTGGAAAGTCACCCTGGGGATAAACATATTAGAGAGCATATTTCAAAGTGCACTGCAGAGGAATCTGAACTCGTCTTTATGCCGCGGGAACTCGATCTACACGTTCCGAAGATTCTTAGAAACTTCGACTTATTGTCCTGTGTGGCCGATTTCCCAAAATAAATAGAATTAACGTCCGGATCCTGCCTTTATTTTTTGAATTCTCCCCGCACGGTGGGCGGAGTCGACCAACGCGTGGAGTGCCTTTCACCCAGCTCCGTGGAGGCTTTGCTTTCCCTTTATTTTTTTTTGTAGGTTTCCGTGAATAAATAGTTTGATTCGCAGATAATATAGCCGCAAAATAAGCCCGCAGAAATAAAAATATGCGCGGACTATTTGCTTCTACGGATTACTACGTACTACTCCGCCGATGGCAGAGCGGCAAGCCGCCACGGGACTGGGTGAGAGGCACTCCACGCGTTGGTCGACTCCGCCCACCGTACGGGGAGAATTAGAAAAAAAATAAAGGCGGGAGCTTGACGTTAATTCGATTTAATTAGGAAAATCGGCCACACAGGGCAATAAGTCGCAGTTTCTAAGAATGCTCGGAACGTGTAGATTGTGTTCCCGCCGCAAAAAGACGAGTCCAGATTCCTCTTCACAGTACCTATAACTTATTTTTGAATATCAAGCAGTTTTCGTGAACAGAGTGAGTGTCGAATGTGGACTGGTACTCTTAAAAAAACATGTTGTCTTCAGTTATTGCATCGTAATTTCCTTTATCGTAAAGATTTATTGTTTTTCTGGATGAGCGCTTCCGAGCGGGTGTAAATGAGAATAGAGCATGTAAGATTTTATGGTCGCTGATTTCTGGAAGATAACTAATGGATGATAGGCACTCAGGGCGGTTAGTTAGTATTAGGTCAAGGGTGTTTGCGGTTGCGTGTTTGACGCGAGTAGGTTCTGAGACTGAGTGAGAGTTGGATTCCCTCTTGATCTCGTAGAGGGAAATTTAGTTTCATTTCATTTCATTTCATTTATTTCATGTACTGAAAGGACATGAGGGGGCGAGAGAAAAAAGCTGCCTTACGGGCAGCTTGACAAGCTCGCACCCCCTATTACATATGGACAAGGGCGGACACAGTACATGCGCGAAACATCAGGAATTACATATTTTGTAAAGCCATTAGAGTAATTAGATAACAATTATTACCAAAACACATGACAACTCTATAAATACTGTAATAAACATGCAAATTTGACAAACCAGAGAGTGGCAATTTTCCATTGCCGTGTAAAAAAAATGTCGACATAATACACACCACTTTCACACACACGTATACGCATTAGCTGCATTCATCATAATTCATATACCATAAATAAAATAAACTGTACAAGACGTCAAGGATTCTAATATGTTCATGCATTGTATGGCCTTTATTAAGATTATTTAACAGTCTTGGAATTACATTACACAACATTTGCATTCCATAGTTCGTTCGTGATGAGGGAACTTCCCAGAGTTCTGTGTGTCGTGTGTAATATGGGTGAATGTCGTGACCTATGTTTGCTAACTGCAAGAGGAAGTTACTTTGTTTCTTATCTTTCACTAGGGCCTTGCATAAACAGAAATCATAATAGTGTTCCATGTTTACTAAGTTAAGTTCTTTAAGAAGTGCAATAGATGAACATATTGGAGGTGAGTTTGTTATAATTCTTACGATTTTCTTTTGAACGCGACCAAGTTTAGCAATATTTTTACATGTAATGATGATTGTAGTAGGATTCTTGAGGTCTTGAAGATTCGAATTGCTCAATCACATTGCAATAGGACACTTTAGGAGAGGTTAACTTTTTATAACAATTAAAAGCACAAAGGAGGATACAAGCAAGGAGAAAACATATTTACACTTGACTGGCTCGTACTTCTACGTGACGAAACCAGCCCCCGGTCCTGCCAAAGCGGCGGGTTTTAAATCCTATGTCCCCGTCCTCGGTGGGAGAATAACCATTCAGGTACAATACAAACATCCACCCAATAACTTATTGGGGAAAGGAAAATACAACCAATGAATGATTGGGGAAAGAAGGTAGCCCCTCGCGACACCGTACACATATGTACACTTTCTACTATCACTGCTGCGAGCTTCGCGAACATTCACTTTCCCACTTTCCCAACGTCCGGTTGACCCAAGTTCCAGGAAACCCATTTCAACTCATCTGTTTCTCATCCTAGCTCCTCATTAAGTACTTTCTTCTGGGCGAGTTGGTTCATAATTTCCAAAGGTAAAAACTTGCGCAAACAGTAGAAGAAGAAGGAGACGGTACAACAGGACAGAGCGCAAACTTCCAACTGGTTTATTTAGGAAACTGTACCTACATATATAGACAGGTGAAATCATATCAGAGTGATCAAGCGTAAACACGTGTGCACACAACCAGCGAAGATCCACTACCAAGCAGGGCAAAACTAATAAAATCTCATCATGTTATCACTGAGGCCAAAAGATGCTAGCTGTAAGAAGGCTGAATGAAGTATGCAGGGTAATACCAGCAACGCAGACAGAGACACACACATACACATGCACGACTGCGCGCGCGCAAACAACTCATGCACATACACACACACACACACACAAATAGACAAGCACACGTAACCTTGTAACAACACATATCTCTGGCAAAGCCAAGTCAGACCTAAAAACAAAGTAAAACAGGCAGTCACAAACTAAAACCGATACAACAGCCAAAAGGCTAAACCTGAGTGAATAAAATCAATTTTCTAGGCAAAAGCCGCGTCACTTAAAAAACCAACAACAAAAAAAAATCAACAACAAATACAAGACGTATAGATTTCTAAGCAAAAGCCGCGTCAGTTATAAAAATCAACAACAGACAAGAAGGTATGTAACAGCAAGTAGCCCAACAAATCACACATGTCCTAAAAAGGCTAGCTCCTTATCAAGGAGTGTTAAAGAGGTGGAACTAATACATTTTTCACCGTTTTTCGTTATTAAAAAGGCCTCAGTGATCTCTCTCTGCATTTTGGTTTTGCTACGTGCGAGAATTATAGTGCCCTCATACACAGGTTTGCATTTATGGCAGACAATATGGTCATACAGGTTGCCAGTTTTGTAACTTTCCACATTCCTCTTGTGTTCAATGATGCGGTCATTCACGCATCTACCCGTCTGTCCAATATATATGCACCCACAAGTGAGAGGCAGGCTGTACACAACATTGGTGGAACATTCGACGAACCTAGTGCCATGCTTCTTTTCACATCGCTGAGGTTTTTTGGCCAGAACGGTACATACGCTTGACAGCTTAGTAGGCGCGGAAAAAAGTACAGTCACATCATTCCTGTTTCCAATCTTCTTCAGGTTATGGGAAATTCTGTGCAGATAAGGGATGACTTGAATCTGCTGTCTTGGCCGAGGCACTGTCGAGGCTTCCTTACTGTCATTCCTTCGTGCTTTATGTAGTATACCTGCTGTTACACTGTGGATTGCGTTGGCGGGATACCCTGCTTTTTCAAGACGATTGATCTGGATGGTGACGCTGCTTTTCAGGTTGTGTGAACAGCTCCTGGCAAGTGCTGCTTGAAGAAGACCAGCTATTATTCCACGTTTGACGAGCTTCGAGTGGGCGCTTTCATAGGGCAATAAGCTTTTCTTGCTGCGTGGATTGTATTTGTAACAAGGGCCGCATCCGGAATCGTTGAAGGTTATTAGCAAATCAAGGAACTGAATCTCCTGACGATGTGGTAATTCCCAGGTGAACTTGAGGCCTTTTGCTTCGGCGGTGAACAACCCTACAATTCTGGCGACAACGGCATCCATGTCGCAACCAGGAGTCGCTTGAAGTATGATAAGGTAGTCATCCACATACCTCAGGACTTTCAGTACACCCATGCCTGTCAGGAAGTCATACATTCGTCGGTCCACGGCAGACAAGTAGATGTCACAGAGCACCGGTGCCACAGATGAACCTATGCATATCCCTTCTTTTTGGACAAAGAATTTTTCGTTAAAGAATATTGCAGTGGAATTGAGATAAAACTCAAGCAGGGTGATGAAGTTGTCAGTGCTTCTTCTTCTTCTTCTTGTCAGTGCTCCTTCTTCTTCTACTGTTTGCGCAAGTTTTTACCTTTGGAAATTATGAACCAACTCGCCTAGAAGAAAGTACTTATTGAACTGATTTCTCCTACATTGGGCTCTATCCTATCTACTGAAAAGACCACCGATCCGACTATTACATGCGTAAGACTCATTTCCAGCACCATCTGCCAAGCAAGGTACGTCACGTTCTGTCTCAGAAGGAAAATAGCACCACTGGAAGTTCGACATTTATTTGGGCATGTTAATCCTTCGTGGGGTCACTTAAGACGGATCTGTAAAATCCTCAAATCTGAGTATTGGAACCAAGTTCGACTGCTGGAAGAATGGCTAAAGATATATGTTAGTGATCACAGTCATCCAACAAGACAAGGTCGCCGTCTCGCCGATTTCAAGAAGCTGATAGCCCAGTCAACAGAGTTTCAGTGGCGCTGCATTGTCTGCACTTTGCCTCGTAAAGAAAAAACTAGGCGTGCTCCGACGGACACGCTCGTCGTTCTGGGAGATGTGCGGCTACCTGATGACGTCAGAAGAACGCTGCAAAAAGGACCTAAGTTCAGCTACGAACCAATGACCAGCAGACCCCAATTACTGGAACTTGTTAGGACTTTGGCAGCAGGAGCTAAAGAAGCCAACAAGGTGAGAGTGATTGGCGACGGCGTTGACTGCTTGCTACGAACAGTGGACGCACTCCAGGGAAGGAAGCCTCCAATTATGAAGATTGCTAAGGCAATACAGCGTTGCGGAGCCACCGCACTACAGGCTGATAAAGAAGGAGGCTTTGTGGTCATGCCTGAAACGCTTTTTAAAGAAAAAGCTCTTCAAGCCTTAGAAAAGAATTTCAAAGAGGTTAAATTCCGCTCCAAAAAGCAGAAATCTGTTGCTGTGCAGTTGCTGCAGGATCTTTCCCTTGAGAGAGTGAAGAAAGTTGCCGAAAAGTCCAAGAATCACTTCTTAGAAATATTCTTTTCAGGCAAAACACACAAGCCTGAATGCCCACTGAGGACCATAGTGTCGGAAAAGGGAACATGGCAAGCCGCAGTAAGCAAGTTCCTGCAGCAGCAGCTTAAGTCCCTGCCACTTGAGGATCCCTTCCTAGTTAAAAGTTCTGCTGACGCAGTCGAAGCTCTTCTAAACCTGGAATCAGCAAAGACAGCCTTTTCCGTAGACGTGGAAGATCTATATTATTCTGTTCCACAAGGAAGGCTCCTCGAAACCGTCCGGGACAAGGTTGAGTGCTCTAGTGAAATCAACTTCCAGAGCTCATCAGGGCTAAGCACTGACAACTTCATCACCCTGCTTGAGTTTTATCTCAATTCCACTGCAATATTCTTTAACGAAAAATTCTTTGTCCAAAAAGAAGGGATATGCATAGGTTCATCTGTGGCACCGGTGCTCTGTGACATCTACCTGTCTGCCGTGGACCGACGAATGTATGACTTCCTGACAGGCATGGGTGTACTGAAAGTCCTGAGGTATGTGGATGACTACCTTATCATACTTCAAGCGACTCCTGGTTGCGACATGGATGCCGTTGTCGCCAGAATTGTAGGGTTGTTCACCGCCGAAGCAAAAGGCCTCAAGTTCACCTGGGAATCACCACATCGTCAGGAGATTCAGTTCCTTGATTTGCTAATAACCTTCAACGATTCCGGATGCGGCCCTTGTTACAAATACAATCCACGCAGCAAGAAAAGCTTATTGCCCTATGAAAGCGCCCACTCGAAGCTCGTCAAACGTGGAATAATAGCTGGTCTTCTTCAAGCAGCACTTGCCAGGAGCTGTTCACACAACCTGAAAAGCAGCGTCACCATCCAGATCAATCGTCTTGAAAAAGCAGGGTATCCCGCCAACGCAATCCACAGTGTAACAGCAGGTATACTACATAAAGCACGAAGGAATGACAGTAAGGAAGCCTCGACAGTGCCTCGGCCAAGACAGCAGATTCAAGTCATCCCTTATCTGCACAGAATTTCCCATAACCTGAAGAAGATTGGAAACAGGAATGATGTGACTGTACTTTTTTCCGCGCCTACTAAGCTGTCAAGCGTATGTACCGTTCTGGCCAAAAAACCTCAGCGATGTGAAAAGAAGCATGGCACTAGGTTCGTCGAATGTTCCACCAATGTTGTGTACAGCCTGCCTCTCACTTGTGGGTGCATATATATTGGACAGACGGGTAGATGCGTGAATGACCGCATCATTGAACACAAGAGGAATGTGGAAAGTTACAAAACTGGCAACCTGTATGACCATATTGTCTGCCATAAATGCAAACCTGTGTATGAGGGCACTATAATTCTCGCACGTAGCAAAACCAAAATGCAGAGAGAGATCACTGAGGCCTTTTTAATAACGAAAAACGGTGAAAAATGTATTAGTTCCACCTCTTTAACACTCCTTGATAAGGAGCTAGCCTTTTTAGGACATGTGTGATTTGTTGGGCTACTTGCTGTTACATACCTTCTTGTCTGTTGTTGATTTTTATAACTGACGCGGCTTTTGCTTAGAAATCTATACGTCTTGTATTTGTTGTTGATTTTTTTTGTTGTTGGTTTTTTAAGTGACGCGGCTTTTGCCTAGAAAATTGATTTTATTCACTCAGGTTTAGCCTTTTGGCTGTTGTATCGGTTTTAGTTTGTGACTGCCTGTTTTACTTTGTTTTTAGGTCTGACTTGGCTTTGCCAAAGATATGTGTTGTTACAAGGTTACGTGTGCTTGTCTATTTGTGTGTGTGTGTGTGTATGTGCATGAGTTGTTTGCGCGCGCGCAGTCGTGCATGTGTATGTGTGTGTCTCTGTCTGCGTTGCTGGTATTACCCTGCATACTTCATTCAGCATTCTTACAGCTAGCATCTTTTGGCCTCAGTGATAACATGATGAGATTTTATTAGTTTTGCCCTGCTTGGTAGTGGATCTTCGCTGGTTGTGTGCACACGTGTTTACGCTTGATCACTCTGATATGATTTCACCTGTCTATATATGTAGGTACAGTTTCCTAAATAAACCAGTTGGAAGTTTGCGCTCTGTCCTGTTGTACCGTCTCCTTCTTCTTCTACTGTTTGCGCAAGTTTTTACCTTTGGAAATTATGAACCAACTCGCCCAGAAGAAAGTACTTATTGAACTGATTTCTCCTACATTGGGCTCTATCCTATCTACTGAAAAGACCACCGATCCGACTATTACATGCGTAAGACTCATTTCCAGCACCATCTGCCAAGCAAGGTACGTCACGTTCTGTCTCAGAAGGAAAATAGCACCACTGGAAGTTCGACATTTATTTGGGCATGTTAATCCTTCGTGGGGTCACTTAAGACGGATCTGCAAAATCCTCAAATCTGAGTATTGGAACCAAGTTCGACTGCTGGAAGAATGGCTAAAGATATATGTTAGTGATCACAGTCATCCAACAAGACAAGGTCGCCGTCTCGCCGAATTCAAGAAGCTGATAGCCCAGTCAACAGAGTTTCAGTGGCGCTGCATTGTCTGCACTTTGCCTCGTAAAGAAAAAACTAGGCGTGCTCCGACGGACACGCTCGTCGTTCTGGGAGATGTGCGGCTACCTGATGACGTCAGAAGAACGCTGCAAAAAGGACCTAAGTTCAGCTACGAACCAATGACCAGCAGACCCCAATTACTGGAACTTGTTAGGACTGTGGCAGCAGGAGCTAAAGAAGCCAACAAGGTGAGAGTGATTGGCGACGGCGTTGACTGCTTGCTACGAACAGTGGACGCACTCCAGTGAAGGAAGCCTCCAATTATGAAGATTGCTAAGGCAATACAGCGTTGCGGAGCCACCGCACTACAGGCTGATAAAGAAGGAGGCTTTGTGGTCATGCCTGAAACGCTTTTTAAAGAAAAAGCTCTTCAAGCCTTAGAAAAGAATTTCAAAGAGGTTAAATTCCGCTCCAAAAAGCAGAAATCTGTTGCTGTGCAGTTGCTGCAGGATCTTTCCCTTGAGAGAGTGAAGAAAGTTGCCGAAAAGTCCAAGAATCACTTCTTAGAAATATTCTTTTCAGGCAAAACACACAAGCCTGAATGCCCACTGAGGACCATAGTGTCGGAAAAGGGAACATGGCAAGCCGCAGTAAGCAAGTTCCTGCAGCAGCAGCTTAAGTCCCTGCCACTTGAGGATCCCTTCCTAGTTAAAAGTTCTGCTGACGCAGTCGAAGCTCTTCTAAACCTGGAATCAGCAAAGACAGCCTTTTCCGTAGACGTGGAAGATCTATATTATTCTGTTCCACAAGGAAGGCTCCTCGAAACCGTCCGGGACAAGATTGAGTGCTCTAGTGAAATCAACTTCCAGAGCTCATCAGGGCTAAGCACTGACAACTTCATCACCCTGCTTGAGTTTTATCTCAATTCCACTGCAATATTCTTTAACGAAAAATTCTTTGTCCAAAAAGAAGGGATATGCATAGGTTCATCTGTGGCACCGGTGCTCTGTGACATCTACTTGTCTGCCGTGGACCGACGAATGTATGACTTCCTGACAGGCATGGGTGTACTGAAAGTCCTGAGGTATGTGGATGACTACCTTATCATACTTCAAGCGACTCCTGGTTGCGACATGGATGCCGTTGTCGCCACAATTGTAGGGTTGTTCACCGCCGAAGCAAAAGGCCTCAAGTTCACCTGGGAATTACCACATCGTCAGGAGATTCAGTTCCTTGATTTGCTAATAACCTTCAACGATTCCGGATGCGGCCCTTGTTACAAATACAATCCACGCAGCAAGAAAAGCTTATTGCCCTATGAAAGCGCCCACTCGAAGCTCGTCAAACGTGGAATAATAGCTGGTCTTCTTCAAGCAGCACTTGCCAGGAGCTGTTCACACAACCTGAAAAGCAGCGTCACCATCCAGATCAATCGTCTTGAAAAAGCAGGGTATCCCGCCAACGCAATCCACAGTGTAACAGCAGGTATACTACATAAAGCACGAAGGAATGACAGTAAGGAAGCCTCGACAGTGCCTCGGCCAAGACAGCAGATTCAAGTCATCCCTTATCTGCACAGAATTTCCCATAACCTGAAGAAGATTGGAAACAGGAATGATGTGACTGTACTTTTTTCCGCGCCTACTAAGCTGTCAAGCGTATGTACCGTTCTGGCCAAAAAACCTCAGCGATGTGAAAAGAAGCATGGCACTAGGTTCGTCGAATGTTCCACCAATGTTGTGTACAGCCTGCCTCTCACTTGTGGGTGCATATATATTGGACAGACGGGTAGATGCGTGAATGACCGCATCATTGAACACAAGAGGAATGTGGAAAGTTACAAAACTGGCAACCTGTATGACCATATTGTCTGCCATAAATGCAAACCTGTGTATGAGGGCACTATAATTCTCGCACGTAGCAAAACCAAAATGCAGAGAGAGATCACTGAGGCCTTTTTAATAACGAAAAACGGTGAAAAATGTATTAGTTCCACCTCTTTAACACTCCTTGATAAGGAGCTAGCCTTTTTAGGACATGTGTGATTTGTTGGGCTACTTGCTGTTACATACCTTCTTGTCTGTTGTTGATTTTTATAACTGACGCGGCTTTTGCTTAGAAATCTATACGTCTTGTATTTGTTGTTGATTTTTTTTGTTGTTGGTTTTTTAAGTAACGCGGCTTTTGCCTAGAAAATTGATTTTATTCACTCAGGTTTAGCCTTTTGGCTGTTGTATCGGTTTTAGTTTGTGACTGCCTGTTTTACTTTGTTTTTAGGTCTGACTTGGCTTTGCCAAAGATATGTCTTGTTACAAGGTTACGTGTGCTTGTCTATTTGTGTGTGTGTGTGTGTATGTGCATGAGTTGTTTGCGCGCGCGCAGTCGTGCATGTGTATGTGTGTGTCTCTGTCTGCGTTGCTGGTATTACCCTGCATACTTCATTCAGCCTTCTTACAGCTAGCATCTTTTGGCCTCAGTGATAACATGATGAGATTTTATTAGTTTTGCCCTGCTTGGTAGTGGATCTTCGCTGGTTGTGTGCACACGTGTTTACGCTTGATCACTCTGATATGATTTCACCTGTCTATATATGTAGGTACAGTTTCCTAAATAAACCAGTTGGAAGTTTGCGCTCTGTCCTGTTGTACCGTCTCCTTCTTCTTCTACTGTTTGCGCAAGTTTTTACCTTTGGAAATTAGCTCCTCATGCCTGCAGCTAGCGTGACAATACGTCAAAGCACGCCGCTGCCGACATAGCACAGAAGCCACGCACTGTGGCGCGGGTCAGCCTCGCTGTACACACGTGCACACAGGATGCCACCTAACGACTCCATCCATGAGGGGAGCTTGACGTCTCCCGTAATCCCCCGCCATTCGGCGCCCCCTCTTCTCCCTCCAGGTTGACTGACCCCTTTCTGTGCGGTTGTGCGGAGGGCCCAAGAAAAAGGACGTAATGGGCATTCCCATAAAGCGACCGGATGCAGCAAACAAAATACAGAACCGCGAACTTCACTCCTCCCAACCAAGAATGTCACACGGACACTTGTTGTCAGTGGGGCATTGAAGTTCAGCCATGGTGTCCAACAACAAAAGTACATACGCACGCACGCACGCAAACGTACGTCGGCTGTCCGGTGAGTCCACACACACGCACACTTGCGCCGGCTGTCCAGTCAGTACACCAGCACGCACACATGCGCGCACACAGCGGTCATTTCAACCCGCACACACAAGGCTGGAAACCAATCTGCACATTCCAGAATTCTCCATGTCAGATCGGTGCCCCAAACGGGCAGAAATTACTTCTATCCGCCTACATCTCGAAACAGAACATCAAGTTTCTGTTGAGCTTCGTCCACAAGATTGGACCAAAATTTACAATTATCCGGCACAGCGCCGGTTGCAAAGGCTGCCGCCGCTATCAGATAGATCATGTCGCTTTCCTCAAAATCGACAGATGTCACCTGCTCCATGCGCTCTACGAAAACTGCTGCCATCGCGTTTGCGATCGTCCCTTTGGAATTCACATTAGGGTTACGCCGGTCATCAGCTACCTCGCGTGCAGCTCTGCATAGCGCTAGCTCTTTGTAAGGCTGCTCGCCGATGTTCTCTTCAAAGAAAAGCGTGCCCTCGTTCATTCTCTTCTCAATATTTCCTTCACCATCTTGTTTCCGCACTGCTGATAATGAAGCATGTTTCTCCATATCGAAACATAAAGAGATCGGTGCATTATTCAAATCCTGCAGTTCTCTATCTCCTCGACCACCGATACGGCGATCAAATGCGCATTTCTTACCTCTTCGGCATCAAATGCAGGCTCATCTTTCCTGGTTAGCCTAAGATAACCTGCAATAGCATTGACAGCTTCCGGATCTGCCTCACGCTCCACCGGAGCCTCAGGTTTGTCTTGAACAGACTCACGCGCAGTTTTGAAATCCTCTTCAAAATATGCGCTCTCATTTGCTACATATCGCTGCTCCCCGTCTGGCTGCTCTCGCAGCGAGTGTGTCTCAGGTGTTGCCAACTTCCCTACACCTTCAGCTATAGCATCTGCTGTCACTGCGCAGAGTGTCAGCTCCGGCTGGCTAACAAATTCATCTTCGGCAGCTAGCTTACCTTCGCTTGCTGAGAGTGCTCCCGCCATTGACGCCGGCTCTACCTCTTCGCCGATCGTTACAGCTGCCCCAGAGTTTGCGCCAACCTGTTCTGGCCTAATACTGAACTCCTGTTCACAAACAAAACACTCATGTGCCTCCTGGGTCTCCTCTATCTCAGCTTGCTCTGACAAGCAGCGCTTCAAAGGCGTGACTAACGCCCCTATGCCTTCAGCCATCTCTCCTGGCACGGCACACACGGTTGGGCCCTGCTGCCTAAACGCTGCAGCTTTCCCACCTATAGCCATTGGCCCACAGGTCATTCTCAATACGGGAACATGCTGTTCTCGCTTCGATTTCGGACAGTCAATCATTAGATGTCCAAATCTCATGCAATCAAAGCATTGAATTGCAGCAAATTGGATCTCGCTAGCAATCTTCGGTCCCTGCTTTAATTTCAGTTGCATCTGCGCAAGCTTTATCTTTTCTCGCTGAATTGCGAGTTTCAACTTTTCGAGTTCAAAAGTTTCTACACTGTGCTTCTTCGCCGCCAGTGCGGCTTGCATGCCTTCAGACATCTGCTCTGTCGATGGCAATTGCGATGCACTTCCCAGATCACCCCCCGCGGCATCCATTTCTGTGTCATTCGTCATAGCTACTACAGACATGTAACATTACAACTACACAGCCATGGTGGATTCGGAAGCAGAAAGGTTTCCTACCTTGTCACTAGTTGCTCTACTCCGCCGCGGTGATCTCGTCGCCCTGAGTGACGACAGCGGGCTCCTCGATGCGATGAGTTGAGCCCCGGCTCTCGCAGCAGCTCGCTGACTTGAACCTCCTGCCTCGTTTGACTCGCTGGTCGCCTGGTTCTTCTCTTGAACCTCAACGCGGACGCCTGGTTCCTTCCGCAGCTCACGGACTAGGCACCTCCACGACACGTCGGTCGGCTGGCTCCTTCAGCTCCTCGCCGACCTGAGCCTCCTACGTCCCGTTGACAATGACCAGCAGTCTCTGAAGCTTCTAACGTCACTCTGTGACGCTGACGTTCCTCCTCTAGGACGTACCGCTATGCAGCTTGTCCACCGACTTGATCCTCCGCCCCTCCGTCAGATACCTCGAGCAGAAAGACGTAGCAAATCCTGTCGGCTGCGCCAGTTAAAAATGTCCCCTCTACGGCTGCGCCAGTTGAAATCCTCTCTTAAGATCTCGTAGAGGGGAATTGCTGTTGAAGATGATTGCTGTAGGATTCTTGAGGTCTTGAAGATTCGAATTGCTCAATCACATTGCAATAGGACACTTTAGGAGAGGTTAACTTTTTATAACAATTAAAAGCACAAAGGAGGATACAAGCAAGGAGAAAACATATATACACTTGACTGGCTCGTACTTCTACGTGACGAAACCAGCCCCCGGTCCTGCCAAAGCGGCGGGTTTTAAATCCTATGTCCCCGCCCTCGGTGGGAGAATAACCATTCAGGTACAATACAAACATCCACCCAATAACTTATTGGGGAAAGGAAAATACAACCAATGAATGATTGGAGAAAGAAGGTAGCCCCTCGCGACACCGTACACATATGTACACTTTCTACTATCACTGCTGTGAGCTTCGCGAACATTCACTTTCCCACTTTCCCAACGTCCGGTTGACCCAAGTTCCAGGAAAGCCATTTCAACTCATCTGTTTCTCATCCTAGCTCCTCATGCCTGCAGCTAGCGTGACAATACGTCAAAGCACGCCGCTGCCGACATAGCACAAAAGCCACGCACTGTGGCGCGGGTCAACCTCGCTGTACACACGTGCACACAGGATGCCACCTAACGACTCCATCCATGAGGGGAGCTTGACGTTGTAGCGCCCGGCGACGCTATAAAGCGCCGGCGCTGAGATCGGCGTTACAGCGCGCGCTAGAGGAAAATAAAGACGGACAGCGCGTGCTCGTGGCGCTCGCCCGGCACGAGTAGTCCGGAACTAGAAGCCTGCCACGCTGGTCGTCTCTCTGTCTGGTGCTCCGCTGCGACCCCGCAAAATCTTCAACAGTGGCGACCTGGCGAACCGTGCCTTCTATCTCAGCGGCGTTCCAGCATGGCGTACTGGCAGCACCCAAGTTTCGACCCGCCGCTCCCGGCGTTCCGGCCTGCAGGCGTCGGCGGGTGGTTCGCCCAACTGGAGGCTGCGATGTACCTGAACGGCATCACCATCCAGCCGTTCAAACACGAAGTCCTTTGCGACATCCTCCCACCCGACCTCCTGCGTCGGCTCACCTATTCTGCTTTCGGCGGCCGGCCATACGATGAGCTGCGTGCGGCCGTCTTGGCGTACTTCGGCGCCTACTACGTTCCGCCGCCGCTCTACGACGCAGCGGACTCGTTCTCGCCGCCGCCAGCCTCTGGCCCTGCACCGGCCTCGCCCGCGCCCACGCAGCCTTCATCAGAACCCGGCCCGCCTCAGCAGCCCCTCGCCGCATCGCCGCCACTCCCGTCCAGCGTCTCCAGCCCGTCTGTCTCTCTCGACGCCACACCAGGTGGGATCCGCACGAGCTCCGCCTCGCGTCCTGCTCCCACTCCTATCGTACCCGCGTCTATGGCTCTGCCTCTTTGCGCTTCAGTGGCGTTGCCGCCAGAGCCTCCTGCAGCCAGAGACGACTCTGCGGCAGCAGCCGTGCCGAGGCTTCCGGCATCTCCATCTACCTCGTCACTACCGCCAACAGCTCTGCAGGCCTCTTCTGTGAGGTTGAAGCCGTCGCCCGCTGATGCTAAAGAGCCCTCGACAACGACCAAGCCTGCTTGTCACACTCCCAGCCCCTCAGAAGGTCCGCAGAGCACTACTCGTCATCAGGAGCAGGATGAGAAAGCCAACCCGATGACAGCAGTACCAAGCACGGCGATCGCCTCCAGCCCCACTTTGCCTGAAACAGTTCCTGACCCAGTGTCAGCGCTTGCTCTCAAGCCCGACCATGCCCACACGCGCATCAGCACTGGCCAGTCGCTCCGGACGGCCACTCCCGCTTTACCCCAGCACCTGGAATTGAACCCAGCAACTTCCTCCGTCATCACCACAGCTGTCACCGTTGTCTCGTCGGTCACACCTGTGCCAACCCTAGTGGCCGGACCGCTCTGCTCGCGCCCTACATCAGGGGCACCTGAGCCATGTAAGCCAGCCATTTCCACCTATTTGGACGACTTGAAGCTGGCGCTACAGCAGCGACACGACACCACGCTAAAGACCACATCTGTCCACGGAGCCGTTTCGACCGCTCCCTTGCTTGTGACGGCGTACTCTGTGTGCCAGCTTCCCGCCGACATCAGCTGCAACGGTCCAGCACCAATGACACTTGTGCCAGCGGGCAGCACTGCAGTCGGTGACGGCCCCACCATTAATCCCGTAATCCCCCGCCATTCGGCGCCCCCTCTTCTCCCGCCGGGTTGACTGACCCCTTTCTGTGCGGTTGTGCGGAGGGCCCAAGAAAAAGGACGTAATGGGCATTCCCATAAAGCGACCGGATGCAGCAAACAAAATACGGCACCGCGAACTTCACTGTGAGGTTAAAATTTAAACAGACATCAATCAAGTTCTTGGCCTGCGTATTCCATGTTAATAAGGAAGTACCTAAATTCTGCCAATCAATGTCTGGATAATTGAAGTGGCCGAAAAGGAGAATGTGCGCATTTGGTTATTTAACAGCAAGGTGATTTATAGTATCGTTCGGATGTCGATAGAAGCTTGGGTTAGAGGGGGCCTATAGCAAGCGCCAAGAAGCACTGTTACTGGGGGAGTGCGACAAATTAGCCATAATGATTCCATATCAGGTGTGGCGTGTGAAACAGAGCATGATATACCTCGGTGAATTGCAACAAGAACAACGCCACCGCCGCGAGTCTTTTCGATCGTTTCGGTAGACGTTGAATTCGGGTAAGTCAGTTAAAACTTCCGCGTCGTACGCGTTACTGTTCAACCAAGTTTCAGTTAGTATAAGTATATTGCTCCTGGATGACGAAATTACGTTGGATATGAGTTGACTCTTTGGGAGGAAGCTGTGGATGTTCGTGAATATCACGGAAAACGAGAGAACATTTGATGGTGTCGCGCGCTGGCGCTTTGTTGGTGCAGGGTGAAGGGACGATTGCTACGCAAGTCGCTTTACGGTGTTAGTTGCAAAAATATAACTGATCGAGTCGATGTGAAGTGCTTTAAATCGCAAGGAAAACTTGGCAGACCTGGCCTTGGCAAATGCAACAAGTTGTTTTCGCGCGTGAGGAACGGTATGCGAGAAGTCCTCTCCAACACCATAGACCGTGTCTTTCAGATTTCGCCCATTTGATAGGAGGGATTCTTTAGTTTTGCTACTCTTGAATTTCACGAATATGAAACTATTTTTTCTGGTGAGTGGCCACCGAGGCGATGCGCTCTTTCTATCTCGTGAGGTTCTACATTTACTTTAAGGATATTACGTCAAACATCAACGAATAGTTTTTCAGATTCTGCCCATGGTTCGCTACCAGTAGTGTCAGGGAGACCATATAATATGAGGTTGTTACGGCGTGACCTGTTTTCAGCGTCATCTATGCGGGTTTCTAGTTCCTGGGTTATACGCGTCATGTTGCTTGTGTCAGCCTGCATCTTATCAATGTCATTTCGAAGGGGAAGTAGTGCTTTCTAGTGTGTTTCGAGCTGGGCCATACGATTGCTTATGTCGGTTATGGTTTTATCCATAGTAGTGAGCTGCGATTTCAGGCCCTGTACTTCAGCTATTAATTGGGTTTGGCCTGCGGTTAGTTTCTGGAGTTCCGCGAGTACTGCACTGTTGTCGTGTCAACGACCGTGCAGGTGTATCAATGACCGTGCAGCGGAGCACGCGCGCTCGCTCAAAGAAGTAGAAGGTGCACATCTACCCAAACACTGCGCAGAGTACAAGGTGTGTCACCGAGCGGCAGAACATACGAAGGGGGAAAATTGCGAGCACTGCAAGAAGTGTAACCCACGATTTGATAGGATAAGGATTCTGGGGAGAAGCGGTGATAGTAAAGCACGGGTGGTTCGAGAGGTGTACCACATAAGGAATAGAGGAAAAAGTTGCGTCAGCGATACATCTGTGAACCTTTTCAAAGCTGAGATTTCATATCTTGAACGGTTATGTTGATTGCACATGAGGTTTCTTTGTGCGCATGCCTGGGTTTCTGTATATTTGCTCACTTTTCAGAGATTAAAGTCAGATGAAGTGTGCGCTTGTCATACGTCGTTCTTCAGCTGTGTGTGTGTTTTTTCGGCGCTAATGTTTTCCTTTCTCGAGTACTCGTTCTTAATCGGTATGGCTGATATCCCTGCATGTACCATCTGCGGGTATGACGAGACTATATCCCACATAACTTGCGAGTATGTTTTTGCAGGCTAGTTGGTGCCTAAGCATTGTGGGTTTTTTGCGCAAAAGACACGACACAAAGGAACGAGGTAGACAGGACAGCCGCTTACTAACAACTCAGGTGTTTATTGACATAACATTTGCTTAAATACAGCAGCTGCTCTTATCAAACACGAAAAGGGAAAGAAGAGACTTAGCATACATATATCAGATCAGCACAGATCCCACCATCGCACGAGTGAATGCATGTTTCGAGCTCTAATTCTGCGCAAGATAACTGATTTCTTTTTTTGAGAGCAAAATTGAAGGATTGCTGACACACGAGTTACCCGATTTTCCTATCTCATTGGCCTCAATTATCTCTCTTCCAAGTTGTGTCTTGCACCGGCGCAGTACTGAAGTTTTTTCGAGCGCGGGAGTGCAGTTGCGGCAATTCCGAATATGGTCAATCATTTTGCTACCTGATTTGTTCTTTACATCTCTTGCGTGCTCCCTCAGCCTTTCATGAAGGCACCTGCCAGTTTGGCCAATGTACTGCTTACCACAGGCAAGCGGTATCGAGTACACAACGCTCTTTTTACAGGCCACGAATCGCTGCTGGTGCCGCTTCGAACAAGCGACGGCCGTATCCTCCGCATTCACTCTCTTGCAAATCCTGGAGAGTTTTTCAGGAGCGTTAAAAACCACTCTAACACCAGCCCTAGCACCGATCTTCTTAATATTATGCGAGATTCCGTGAATGTACGGAATGACCGCCACTTTCTTCCGGTCAACTTGGTCGGGTTTGCTGGCTGGTTTCTTCAGCAGGTTCTCGGCAGTTGAAGCCAGCAAGGCCGTCTGGCAGCCTGCGCTCGAAAGGCGCTGCAACTGGATGTCAAAGCTGCGTCCTACCAAATGCAGGCAGGACTTGCTCAGAGCGTTGGAAAGGCACGATTTCACAATGCCTCGTTTCACGGCTTTGGAGTGTGCCGAGCTGAAGGGAAGCAGGGGCTTGTTGCCTCTGGGCTCAAAGGCCCAACATACGTGTTCACTTGAAAAATGAAGCCCTATATCTAAAAACCTGATGCAATTATCTTCCGGTAACTCGTGCGTCAATTCTAATGGTGCTAGGCACTCTGAAAACGTCGTTAGATGCTTATGTACACTAGCCGAAAAAGAATCTTTGTCACAATCCACGAACACAATGAAATCATCAACAAATCTAAAAACCTTTAAAACGTTAGTGTCGCGAAGGCAGTCATGCAGCATCTTGTCACGTGTCGCTAAAAAGATGTCACTAAGACATGGTGCTAGGCACGATCCAATGCATACTCCTTGTTTCTGAATGAATGTCATATCTTTCCACTGCGCAAACGTGGAAGTCAGGTACATTGTTAACAGTTCGATGAAGTTGTCAACCGATAAACCTGCATTATTTTGGAAGGCTGTTGCACCATGGCTGTCAATACAATCGCGGACATTGTACCTCACGATTGTCTCTTAAAAAATGTCCGCGATTGTATTGACAGCCATGGTGCAACAGCCTTCCAAAATAATGCAGGTTTATCGGTTGAAGAGGATTCTGGTGTGGGCTAGTTGGTTCATGCTTAATAAACAGATTCACAACAGCGCTACGGAACAAGGACAGAAGGAACACGAAAAACACAGGACGGGCGCTGACTACCAACTCTTTATTGCGTGAAAAACCAGCACAGATTTATACTATTTCCTGGACCACGTGATGCACTGTGCACTGCGGAGCTTTGCTCCTCTGTCTTTTAAAGACTTTTAGTTGTTTTACCGTCTTCATTGCTTGGCCGGTGGTGGTTCATGTTTTTGTTCTTTCTTTTAGTTTCCCTTTTTAACGATTGTTACTTTTACCGTGTTATTTGTTGGTGTCGGTTTCTTGTTTTCGCTTTTAGCCTGCTGACTGTGCCTATTGCCTAGCAACTTTTACTTTTTTCATCGCCATTTTGCTCATGCTTTTCTCATGCTTTTACGCCTTCTCGCTCTCTTGAATGTTTTTTACGTAGCCCAAAGATTCCGGTTTGCTTTGAAGTACTCATTTTCTTGCCTATCTGAGCTGCAGTTGTCATTGGCTGTAGCTGGTCCATGCACGTCTTTGTATCTGTTAGTCCCTTTATCATTAGCTTGGTAATGCTATATTTTTTGATAGTGCATGCACGTTTTATGAGTTCTGTCGAGCTGTGTGATGACTCCCCAAACGTGTGAAACGTTCCTTCGCTGTGTCCCGTGGCTGACAGTGCATCACGTGGTCCAGGAAATAGTATAAATCTGTGCTGGTTTTTCACGCAATAAAGAGTTGGTAGTCAGCGCCCGTCCTGTGTTTTTCGTGTTCCTTCTGTCCTTGTTCCGTAGCGCTGTTGTGAATCTGTTTATCGGTTGACAACTTCATCGAACTGTTAACAATGTACCTGACTTCCACGTATGCGCAGTGGAAAGATATGACATTCATTCAGAAACAAGGAGTATGCATTGGATCGTGCCTAGCACCATGTCTTAGTGACATCTTTTTAGCGACACGTGACAAGATGCTGCATGACTGCCTTCGCGACACTAACGTTTTAAAGGTTTTTAGATTTGTTGATGATTTCATTGTGTTCGTGGATTGTGACAAAGATTCTTTTTCGGCTAGTGTACATAAGCATCTAACGACGTTTTCAGAGTGCCTAGCACCATTAGAATTGACGCACGAGTTACCGGAAGATAATTGCATCAGGTTTTTAGATATAGGGCTTCATTTTTCAAGTGAACACGTATGTTGGGCCTTTGAGCCCAGAGGCAACAAGCCCCTGCTTCCCTTCAGCTCGGCACACTCCAAAGCCGTGAAACGAGGCATTGTGAAATCGTGCCTTTCCAACGCTCTGAGCAAGTCCTGCCTGCATTTGGTAGGACGCAGCTTTGACATCCAGTTGCAGCGCCTTTCGAGCGCAGGCTGCCAGACGGCCTTGCTGGCTTCAACTGCCGAGAACCTGCTGAAGAAACCAGCCAGCAAACCCGACCAAGTTGACCGGAAGAAAGTGGCGGTCATTCCGTACATTCACGGAATCTCGCATAATATTAAGAAGATCGGTGCTAGGGCTGGTGTTAGAGTGGTTTTTAACGCTCCTGAAAAACTCTCCAGGATTTGCAAGAGAGTGAATGCGGAGGATACGGCCGTCGCTTGTTCGAAGCGGCACCAGCAGCGATTCGTGGCCTGTAAAAAGAGCGTTGTGTACTCGATACCGCTTACCTGTGGTAAGCAGTGCATTGGCCAAACTGGCAGGTGCCTTAATGAAAGGCTGAGGGAGCACGCAAGAGATGTAAAGAACAAATCAGGTAGCAAAATGATTGACCATATTCGGAATTGCCGCAACTGCACTCCCGCGCTTGAAAAAACTTCAGTACTGCGCCGGTGCAAGACACAACTTGGAAGAGAGATAATTGAGGCCAATGAGATAGGAAAATCGGGTAACTCGTGTGTCAGCAATCCTTCAATTTTGCTCTCAAAAAAAGAAATCAGTTATCTTGCACAGAATTAGAGCTCGAAACATGCATTCACTCGTGCGATGGTGGGATCTGTGCTGATCTGATATATGTATGCTAAGTCTCTTCTTTCCCTTTTCGTGTTTGATAAGAGCAGCTGCTGTATTTAAGCAAATGTTATGTCAATAAACACCTGAGTTGTTAGTAAGCGCCTGTTCTGTCTACCTCGTTCCTTTGTGTCGTGTCTTTTGCGCAAAAAACCCACAATGCTATATCCCACATTTTTTGTGACTGCCCTGCCTACAGCGCCGCAAGCCAGTCTCTCTGCCATGCGCTGGAGCATCTAGATCCACGCCCACTGACGGAAATGAAGATTCCCGGCCGCTGGCCGCCGCGATCGACGGCCTCCAAGGCACTGCTCCTGTTCTTGCGAACTTCTGGCCTGCATGATAGCCTGTGATTTTAACGAACGCTGACTTTTCATAGTGACTTCGATTCTTTGTTAATCTGCTTTCTCTATCATGTTTTTATCCCCTCACTCCTTTCCCCCCGTGTAGGGTAGCAAACCGATTATTCCTCCAGTTAACCTCCCTGCCTTTCCTCTTCTACCTCCTCCTCCTCCTCTGCCATAGTCGCCTACCGCCTTGGCTCCGGCCTGCTTTTCGTCTACCGTCGAATTGCAGTCGCTCATCAGTGCCGTCAACTGCGATTTTACTTTGTTCATTGCTGATTCCACGTCTTAGAAATTTTCAACGATCTGGTCGGCATGGCTGGATGTAGACGCGCAGACCTGCACTTCCTTCAGATTGTACAACCTACTGAGCCTACTTAGGATAATTTCACTTAATTTTTTATTTGATTTTTATTTTCTTGAAGAGACTTTTCCAGGGGCGCTACAAAAGGGGTGGGTACAATCTAATACTTAATAGTCATGTGCTATAATGATAATATATAGCTGTAGGCTCTGGCGCAAAGTTCGCGGGACAGAATGTTGCTACAGTGTCACCTGGAAGGTCATTCGAGTCAGCGGCGGTGCTAGAAAAAAATGGAGCCGCTAAGGTGACGGTGCGTGCACGTGGACGGCTGATCCGGACTTAATTGCGGCGAGAGATGCTTGCCGGTAGGACCATGTGTAGACTTTTCTTTACCTGCCGCTTGCTGGCGCCCCCTACGTTAGGGAGCCTGCATGGCGTTGTTGAGGTGCGGCTGGGAGGTGAGAGGGGAGAGAGTGTGGTGTGTGTGTGTTTGTCGGGGGAAGGCAGTCCGTCGACGTGCGTTCTTGGCGGACGTTCCCGTGAGTTTGTGCGATAATCGTGCGTTTTCTCTGGTTTGGTTTGGTTTGGTTTATGGGGTTTAACGTCCCAAAGCGACTAAGGCTATGAGAACCCGCCGCGGTGGCTCAGTGGTTACGTCGCTCGGCTGCTGACCCGAAAGACGCGGGTTCGATCCCGGCCGCGGCGGCTGAATTTCGATGAACGCGAAATTCTAGAGGCCCGTGTGCTGTGCGATGTCAGTGCACGTTAAAGAACCCCAGGTGGTCGAAATTTCCGGAGCCCTTCACTACAGCGTCCCTCATAGCCTTAGTTGCTTCGGGACGTTAAACCCCTATAAACCAAACCAAACCAAGGCTATGAGAGACGCCATAGTGGAGGGCTCCGGAAATTTCGACCACCTGGGGTTCTTTAACGTGCACTGACATCGCACAGTACACGGGCCTCTAGAATTTCTCCTCCAAAGAAATTCAACCGCCGCTGTACCACGTTAATGTGCGAAGTCAGTAAACTCCTTTTCTATATTTCCTAACTGGTGTGACCTGTGTGTGTGGTGGTGGAACTTTATTTCCAGCGGATATAGAGGAGCGACCCGAAGTCGCCCCCCGCTTAAACGGCGGCCGCTATCCCTTGGGCAGCGGCGGCGTCTTCAGCCAGCTGGAGGAGCTTGATCTGTGTCCCCGGGTCAGGGCTGAGCAATAGAGCCTCCCAATGATCAGAGTCGGTAATGAAGCGACTCGCGGGTAGGGACTGCGGGCAGTTCCAGATCATATGATTTAGATCGGCTTTGGCATCACAATTTTTGCATTTGTCCGAGTACAGTCCATCCGAATAGAAGCTACACAATTGGGGATTTGGATAGGTTTTAGTTTGAAGTTTACGCCAGGCTTTCGCCTGTTGCTTGGAAAGCGTTTTATCTGCTGGGGGAAATCTGAGTCTTGCAAGCCTGTAGCGCTGCAGGATTTCTCTGTAAGAAAACAACCTGTCCTTGCCGGAGTATAGGGCGGGTGTACTGCACGACCCAGCTCGGCGGGATAGTTCTCGAGCTAGGTTATGAGCCACCTCATTACCAGCAAGGGAGGCATGAGCAGGCGTCCAGATTAGGCGAATGCGCAGCGTGGGCTGATAATTTAGCAGAATCCGTGCTGCTTGTGGAGAGATTCTTCCAAACGTGTAGTTACGTATTGCCAATTTTGAGTCGCTGACAATGGTTTCTGCCGAGGATCCCGCAATGGCTAGAGCAATGGCTGTTTCTTCTCCAACATGTGTGTGCTGAGTGCGTATAGTGCCTCCCGTTATGAGTGTACCACATTCCGTGGTGACCACAGTGTCAGCGAAGAATCTGCTGCATCAACATATACCACAGAGGTATCTTAAGGAAGCGTTTGCCTAATGATTTGGCTCTCTCTGCACGACGTTCAGTGTGGAAATCGGGGTGCATGTTCCGAGGTAGTGGAGGAATGACCAGAAGCTGGCGTATATGTTTGGGAAGGTCAGTTGTTGGTCCTCCTTGTCGTTCGTATGTTATGCCGAGTGTGGACAGAATGTGTCTGCCAGTTGGGGTGGCCGTTAGTCGTTCGTACTGCGAGACGGTTACCGCTTCAATAATCTCACTTAGGGTGTTATGAAGACCGAGACCTAAGACTTTCTCAGTCGCTGTGTGCATGGGTAGCCCTACTGCCTGTTTGACGCATTTTATGATTATGGCTTCCAATTTCTATTTTTTAGCTGACTTGAGATGTAGGTAAGGGCATACTTAAGCGATGCGGCTGATCACAAAGGCTTCTACTAAACGGAGAGTATTGCTTTCGTTCAAGCCCAAGTGGCGGTTACTAATGCGGCGAATGAGTCGCATAATTTGCTGCGAGGTTCCCTGAAGCTTCTGAATTACGTCACCATTGAAGCCGTGTTCTTGTAGAATTAGGCCCAAGATTTTAATTTTGGGTACTCGAGGAATGGGGACTCCACGAATACTGAGTTCGATGGCCGGTGGGGGTTGCGCAAGGGATCTGATTTTGCGGTATATGAGAAATTCAGATTTGGCTGGAGAGCACCGCAGCCCCCTGGGGTCTACATAGCTCCCCACGATATCGATGGCACGCTGGAGTCTCTCTTCGATTTCGGCATCACTGCCCTCGGCGGTCCACAAGGTGATATCGTCAGCATAGAGGCTGTGGTGGAGTTGCGGGATCTGCGCTAATTGGTGTGGAAGTTTCAACATTGCAACGTTGAAGAGAAAGGGTGACAGGACCGATCCCTGCGGGGTGCCCTTGTTGCCGAGGGGGAAGTCACGCGAGTGGAGACCTCCTACTTGAAAATGCGCCTTTCTACCTGAGAGAAAGTCGCGGATATAGTTGAAGGTGCGGGCTCCCACCCCGAGTTCATGAAGGTTCTCCAAGATCGCATCATGTCTGACATTGTGAAAGGCCTTTTCCAGGTCGAGTCCAAGAATTATTCTGGTGTCCCGCGTTTTTGCCTCAATAATCTGATGTTTGAGCTGAAGCATTACATCCTGCGTAGAAAGTTTTGGTCGAAAGCCAATCATGGTTTGGGGGTCAAGCTCGTTCTCCTCCATAAACCGGTTGAGGCGGGTATGAACTACGTGCTCCATGAGCTTACCCACACAAGACGTGAGCGAAATTGGCCTGAGGTTCTCAAGGCTGAGTGCCTTCCCGGGTTTTGGAATGAGAATGATCTCTGCCGTTTTCCATATTTGTGGGATTGAGCCCTCCGACCAGCATTTCTGCATATACTCAGTTAGTGATTGTAGCGACTGTTCATCTAGGTTGCTGAGGATCTTGTTGGATACTGCATCTGGGCCAGAGGCGGATTTACAGCTTAGCCTGGCAATCTCTGCCCTAACCTCCTCCACAGTAATCGGGGAGTCGAGCTGCGTGTTTTCCGGACCAGCATAATCTGGGAAGGCTTGGATAGGAGCATTGCCAATATATCTGTCTTTAAGTTCAAGGAAAAGGTCCTCTGGTGTGCCTGCGTATGCATGCACAAGCTCTTGCAGGTTCTGCCTCTGGGTGGTTTTGCTACCTGTAGGGTCAAGTAGATGACGGAGCAAGTTCCAAGTCATAGAGACTCCCATATTGCGATCCATGCGGTTGCATATGTCCTCCCAGTTTTGCTGAGTAAGTTTGACCGCATGATCCTCGATCTCCTTGTTTAGCCTAGCTATTCTTCTGCGCAGATTGCGGTTCCACCGCTGTCGTTTGAGTCGGTTCTCGAGTCCTCTCTTTGCCTCCCATAGGTGAAGAAGCCGGCTGTCCGCAATCTCCAGGTGGTCAGCCTGCTCTAACGTACGGGTGGCTGCCTTGGTATCTTGACAAAGATCCTGTGCCCAGACACCTATGTCTAGTATATCGGGGGTATCAGCTTCTCGGGCGGCCCTTTTAGCGCGGAACATGTCCCAATCGACAAGGGTGGGAGCTCGAGCGCTACGACGCTTGGGGCCAGTTGAAGCCACTATTTCCAATATGTAGTGATCGCTGCCGAAATTTTGTTGAGTGTTTATCCATGTTGGAGTGCCCGAATTTTTAGCAAAAGTCAGATCGGGAGTCGTATCCCTGGAAACACTGTTGCCGCAGCGGTGGGGACTACTGGGTCTGTAAGAAGAGTCAACCCACACTGTTGTGCGGTGAGCCACAATTTTCTACCTTTAATGTCCTCCTGTGGGTACCCCCAAGCCGGGTGTTGGGCATTAAAGTCTCCCGTGAAAATGACGGGGTGATTGCCTGCAATTTTCAGGGTCGCCTGAAAGAGCGGACCAAAGCTTGCTTTCCGTAACTTTGGGCTGCTGTAGACATTCAGCACAAACAGGCTCTGGTCAGGTTTCCTAGGCGGAATTAATTCGACTAGCACGTGTGTGACATTTGTGACTGGGGTATCGTGCTGGACAACCGTAATATTTCGTTTCACGAGAGTCGTGACTCCAAGCGTTTCACCCCCCGATGAAAAGGATTGATATCCAGCTAGCTTGCTATTGGTTTGTGTCTCTTGTAGTGCGATTAAGTCCGGTCCGTCCCTATTGTGGAGGAATTGTTGGAGTACAGCTCGTTTGCGGCTAAATCCTCGGCAGTTCCACTGCCAGATGGTGTAGTTTGGTTGTGGCGCCATATTGTGCTAGTCTGATACCGCTTCAGAAGAAGCGGATTTGCGAATTTTGACGGGAAAAAGCCTACTCTCTGCTTCCTGCTGCCAGGTGCCTAAGTTAAGTAATTCCTGCCGGTGTGTGCATAATTCTTCCATGATGGAAGTCATTGTAAGCTGCATTTGAATGAGGGTGTTAGTAGTCTGCGTTTGCGCTTCTTCAATTTTGTGAATGCTGTCGGCTAGTTTTTGGTCTTCGGAGAGGGAACCGCCCGCTTTTCGCTTAGGCGGGGGTGCCCGCGGTGATTCAACATGCATGTCCGCTCCGGCGGAGGTAGAGGGGGTAGGGTTATTGGCGCCACCGGTCATAGGCGGTGACCCAGTCTGCATTTGTTGCTGTTTTAGAGCGGCATTTTCTTTCTTTAGTTCCTCCACCTCGCGAAGTAATTTCCCTACCAGAACTTTCAGGTCTGCTAGCTCAGAGGGGTTGGAGTTAGATTTCTGGGAGGCTTTATCTGCCCAGCCTACCTTTTGCGTGCCGACGGCGTCCTGGTTCAAACCGGGGTTCCGTGGCTGGTGTGAAGGAGTCCTGGATTTGGAGGCGGACCGGCCTCTCCGTTGCAGTTGTGGAAAAGAGCTGGATCGATGTCTATAGTCCGTCCGCCCCCTGCTTTTGGAGCGGCTGCGTCGCTCTTTAGACTGCGGCGTCTCTTGGCTATTCTGGGTCTGATGTTGGCGTTCCTGTTCCCGGCGGCGTTTGGTCACAATGTATGGAGTGCGGTAGATCTCGCGGCATTTGTTGCTGCCCAGCTCATGGCCCTTCCCAAGCAGCACAAATTGATTGGTCCAACAGTGGCAAAAGAGTGGCGGAAATTGGCATGAATATTAGTCCTACAGTAGCATTTGAGCAATCCGAGACTTTTTCCAACAATGGCCCTTCATTCAAGCCAAGATTGTGCCTATACTCAGCCAGTCTAGCTACCAGCATTGACCCAACATTCAGCCAGTCTATCCACAAATGGCCAACGTTCGTGCCAAGACTATGCCCATGTTCAGCCAATCTATTAATTATGGCCCGACATTCGTGCCAATACTATGCCCATATTCAGCCAATCTATGCATAATGACCCGACATTCACGCCAATAGGAGGCCCACATTCAGTCGATCTGTCAATAATGGCCCGAAATTCGCGCCAATAGTATGCCCACATTCCGCCAGTATCAATAATAGCCCCAGGTTCGCTCCGACTTGTGCCCACTTTTCCACCCTTGATGTAACTTTTATAGGTGGCATATCAATTGCAAGGCCAGTGGGAAATTGTATGCGATCGGGGGTCCCACCTAGTTTTGTACCACAACTCTTGCTGGCCAGCAACAATGCAGACATATACCGCTTGTTTTCCACCAGCCGGAGCTTGCATGTGTAACATTTTACATATAAGCAGTCAGCAGACATACAAAAAGAAACAACGGATTCAAAGAACGAAATTTATTGCATCTACGGTGCCAGTTCATCGTGAAATGCACTGTGCCGGAGCCGCTGAATCGTTGAGTCATATCGGCACTAATCGTTGCACTCCTCTTGTAAGAGAACTTTTGCAGTGCCTTGAAACAAATTCCTCGCCAAGCTCTTGCACGATGACCTGGCTGTACATCGCAGCTGCAAAGAGGTGCATGATGTGATCATGAGTGTAAGTACAACCATCGCAGAAAAAAGACAAGAAATAAAATAACACATTGATCTTAGTGGCGCGCAGTGTGCAAGAAGGTGCTCGCAACATATGTTTAAAGTATAATTTCTAAATGACTCTTAATATAAATCCCCACACTAATAGCAAAATGTTGAATTGAATTTAACAATTTTTTCCCACCGCATTGCTAATTTCTAATCCCAATTTGCCGTGTCACACCCTCAAATACATATTAAAAGTCACAAAAAGAGATAAATATATTGTTTAATACAAATCAATCTATTTTTATATTTCCTATCAAAATTGCATGCCTATTGCGAGCTGGTTGTTTGCCTTTTTGTTCCAGCAAAGTATGGCAAAGGTGGTAGCAGCTCCTCCCCATTGAACAGCTGTGAGCAATTGTTTTTTCGCTATGAAATATAAAATTCCATGCAAAGACGGCTTGCACAGTTTTGCGAAATGCGCTGAACGCAAGAGACCGAATACACTTTTTTAAAGTAAGCAGATTATCGATGCCGCTTGGTATGCATGTAACGGGGCGACGGAAATCTCACTTGAAAACCACACGAAATCACACTTCCGGTAGTCCATGGGTGATTAATTCCGAGACAACATGGATAAAGTTCGCTGGGACCAGGAATTCCGCTTTTTCTCGTACGCCTGCAACTGGCCAAGACAAAGCCACCCGGAACGGGAATATTACACGCGGCCAGAAAACTGCTGCAGTGGAAGAATAAGCGCTTCTGGTACTCATCTTGCACAAACGGTAGACGACCAATGTCGTAATGAACGCAACATGAGTCGGGCCACACAACACTCCGCCACGGTGATTGAAGAGATAGTGAACGTTCGGTAAATCCATTTTATCAAAGCTGAAAAATAAAGTTCTCACCATTCTGTGCATGCCTTTGCGCTAGACATTTCGCTGTGAAAGTTGGCATTCAGAAGTTGGCGCCAGTGCTTTGTCGCTTTCTCTTTTCCTGCCGGAGAAAAAAAAGTTCGGC
The DNA here is from genome assembly GCF_055824585.1 of Amblyomma mixtum. Classification (NCBI taxonomy): domain Eukaryota; kingdom Metazoa; phylum Arthropoda; class Arachnida; order Ixodida; family Ixodidae; genus Amblyomma; species Amblyomma mixtum. Next base: position 5,901,992 of record NC_143015.1, on the reverse strand, counting down.
GCTGATTCAAAGCGGCAATTACGCCAAGAACCATATTCATTTCCGAACACATTTCAATATAAAAGCATGGTGGTACTCACAAATAGAATCTTGCAGGCCAGGCTACTGAATTACGTCATAATTGTCAAATCGTATCGGGTGTGGATTCTCGACAACTAACGGCGTCAGCTTGAGCACGCATGCTTCGTCGGCACGCTGGTTGTGTGGCTTTTCGCCGCCTTGCTAGCTACAGGCGATACTCTTTGGGCGAGTGTTCGGGAAAGGAGGAGACGACGATGGGACAGGTTTCTTATATTTTTCGGAGAATTCGCTGCAGCAAGAGAAACGGCAGCTGGAAAAGGGGTAGAAGAAAATCTAGGGAGGGTGGATGAGCGGCGTTCCGCTTAGTTGGGCGCGAGGGGAAAACAGGTTAGAGAAGGTCAGTGCACCTAAAATCACAAAGAAAAAAATAACTCCTAGCATGTTGAGGGCCAGCGCTCTTCCAACAAAGAGGCTCGGCCCGGCAAAAGGCGGCTGTATGGGACTTCAAAAAGGGGGTGAGAGGGGGGGGGATGAAATGAGTGAAATAATTCCGGAATGTCCGGAGGATGCGCCATAGGCAGTTGAGCACGTGAAAAGCGGCAAGGAAAGGACAATGCGGAGATGTTGGAAGTGGAAACGTGGAGCTTGGGCATGAATTTCGTCAAAACGGCTCCAAACATTAGCGTAATCTCTGCAGTCGTGTGCCTCTTTGGTTGAAGCTGTGATAAATGTGTTACAATGAAAATACCGAAAATATAAAACAATAAATAAAGTTAGCGGGAACAATGCGTGTTCTTTGAGTGTTTCATATATGATACTTGTGGCGGACAAGTAGGATGACATACGTCCAAGCAACACCATTCATCAATATAATCCAATGATTCGCTTCTAGAGCGACGAATACCCTACATTTTATACACACCAGAGTAGGCAGGTCAGTCTAAGCCATAGTCATGCGGCCCACCCGTGCGTGTCTGCGCTAGCTCTAAATGACGCGGCACGCTACTAAGCAATGCACCTGTTATGGCTCATTGGTATTAAGGATACGCGCAAAGAAAAGGCAAAAAAAAAAACTAGTGGAAATGCGACCGGGAAAAAGTTCCGATCTTTAATTTGATAAACGTGACAATTTAAAGCAAAAACGTATGCTAGAGCCGTCGTTATAGAATACCCAAAAAGCACAGCAGAATAACAGAACAATTTGCGACATTAAAAAAACCTAGCCACCTTAGCTTCGCGGCTTCAGGAAGCAGAGCCGTTTGTTCGCTTATTTTTTTTTTACTTTAACATACATCTACATTTTCTTTCCCGTCTGCTGCTTCTTCATGCAGTAAATGTGCAGCAAGTTGTTCACGTCAACTGTTTATTTGCGATAAAACCAAAATCCCGTTTTACTCAGATCGTTTCTTCTCTCCAAATGCGGCACGCAATAATTTGTGACCTAGTTAAATTGTAGTAGAGGAAAAAGCGATTTATATGTTTTTTTCTAGGGTGAGCATCCTGTGGTTGAGGCATTGTGTTCCGGATTGTGTCATACGATTCAGCGTTTCGTGCAGCATAAACTTATTAGTTAAGTTGAGCCTATATCTTGAGACACAAATTTGAACCGGCCACCTATAATCGGGGGCTGTGGGTGTCCGCAGAGATATGCGATGCAGTACGTTAATTAGTGCGTTATTGTACCACTCCTCGAATTGAAATTTCATTTTCTTGATTGTGGCACCTCTTTCTCTCTTTTTTTCTTTGCATACCATAGTTACAAAAGACACTTCTTTTCAAAATTAGCATACCTTCGTGAATGAATCTGACCTCTGCTCACTTTCGCGCGATCAATTACATCGCGCATTTTATTGTAATTTCGAGTCAGAGTTCGACGCTAGCGCTGTTGTTGGTCATAAAAAATAAATAAATAAACAAGTCCGAATATTGAAAAAAAGCGGATTGAGAGAAATAACCACAGATAATCACAAGGACATCCTTTGGTGTGTCATGGAGCGGCACTGCCAATACAGGGAAAACAGCGGACAAGTAGGGCCATCGTTGCGGGTGTAATGAGGCGGCCCTGCCAATATGGGGACGACAGCGGACATTTAGGGCCATCGTTGGAGGTGTAACTAAGTGGCATTGCCAATATGGGGAAAACATCGGACAAGTAGGGCCATCGTTGGAGGGGTAACTAAGCGGCTTTGCCAATATGGGGAAACCATCGCACAAGTAGGGCCAATGTTGGAAATGGCACATAGTGGCAGTGCCAATATGTGGACAATGAAGGCAACATTGGCCCTGTATAGGGCCACACATAGCCAACAGACTCCCAATATTGGGCCAACGGTTTGTGCTGCCTGGGTTACCGCACAAGGCACACTTAGGCTCACAGGTATGCGTTTCAGGAGGGTTGGCCATGCCGCATCCGGGGCAGCGAGCGTTTTTCGGGTCCGGGCAAACGTCTCTGCGATGTCCGAGTTGTCCGCACAAAGAACACACTTCGTATTTTTTTTTGTAGAGGCAGCAACGAATCATGCCACCGCCGAAGCTGATCCAACGGGGAACTCTCTCACCGTTGAAGAGAATGAGGACCGTCTGCGACTGCGCACCCATGCGCCGGACACCACATATTGGAGGATTTCTGGGATTCTGAAGGTTCGCTAGGATGACAGCGTCCGATAGATGTTTGGGAACGCCTTGGATCACTCCTTTACCACTGCCGTCCGGCGTGGCGACATACGAGGTGATGGCGATCTTGTTCTCGCCGTAGGTGAGCTCCTGGATGCTTAAGTAGCGTTCCACTCGTGCCGCAGAATGGGTGGCCACCAGTATGGTGTGTTGCTTGAAGTTGAGGAGCATGCAGTCTTCAGAAGATTCCGCCAAGGTTACACCCGCGGCGTCACGAACGAGTTGAAAGATTCCGAGTTGGCCACAGCTCTCGAGTATACGGAGGCCGCCCGATGGCCGGAGTATCACTTTGGTTACGCCCTTGGGTAGGCGAGGTTGGTTCGACGCCACCGATTGTCGAGCAAGTCGTCGGCCAATCTTTTTCGCAGAGGAGTCGGCAGATTGCCGCATGCTGCCCTGTCCCTGGGCGCAATCGGTTCCATTGTGTGCCGCGGGGTCAGTCCTTCGGCGTTCGTGACCGGATCGTTGAGATTCACCGACGGTGAACCAACCATATTGGTGCGAAACTTCTTCGGGATCTATATCAGTCCCCTCCACGGTGACCTCCATATCCAATGTTGGGCGAAGATCCCACTCAGAAAATACGGCACAGCCCCGTCAGAGCGGGGTCGCTAGGCCTGGCGTAGGCCTAGCGGGCCGTGCGTACCGGCGAGAGCCGAATCGCAAACAAGTCCGCACAAACAGGCAAAAAGGGACTTGCCGATGCGTTCGACGGCGTTATCCGAGCTTCAAACACGAAATCCAGGCGAGAGCGGTGTTGACCGTCGCTGAATTCAGCGGTGGGCATGGGTGAAGCGAGGAGCGTTCGCACGAGCGTCCGATCCACGCCACGTCCAGCCAGCCTCCCACCCGTGTGTGTGTCAAGAAAGTGTTTACATCTCAGAAGCGGGATACTCGAACGCAGGATTTTAGGCCTTGCGAACTGAGCGGCAGTTGTGAGACGCAAACGACGCGATGAGCCAAGTTGTGATTGTTCGGGAAAAAAATGAGTCTTTGAACATATTTGTGCGTGCAAAGTATGGGGTAAGGTTATGATTGTGGCTATTGGGTGTCTGTCGTGTAGAACGGGCAGGGTGTGTTGCTAGGCAAGTTGGTTTGACACCCTGAACATGCAGCGCTGGCAGACGCCCTGTGTGTGCCATCGTCCCTCATCTGCCGGCGCTGCATGTTCAGGGTGTAAAACTGGAGGATATATAGGGAGCAGCATTACTAATATTGACAGCAGTAAAATGAGTACAAAAATTTAAGCCTTGCAAGTGCTCTCCTTCTTTCTAAATTCAAATTCAAATTCAAATTCTTTATTTCTGCCTTGTAAACATACAGACAGCGGAGGCGCAGAAAAAGCTGAGAAACAGCTTGACTAAGCCGCAGCCCCCTTTCGCTTGGCAGCAGCTTGACAGCAAGGCTTTTAATACAAAAGGCAGTTGCAAAGCGTGATAACAAGTATACAATACAAGAGAAAACGAAAGAACATTATACAATATTGACACAATATTCACATTGGGTAGACACAGGTAATGGCAGCAAAGGAGAAAAAAAAAGAGAGAGAAGAAAAAAAAACACAAAACAAAAATCCTACTTGCTAGCATACAAAGCACGCAAAGACCTGTTTGACGAACTGAAAAGGTCAAAATTATTATATATATATATATATATATACGCGTTTAGCAGGGACGGAAGAGTGAACTGCAGGCGTTCTCTACCCGAGTTTAACCGTGGGGTCGGGACTATCCATGTCTCCGCATGCCTTGTTGTGTAGCTTGCATCTCGGGTATGTAGTTCAGCAAGTTTACGTATGTGGTTTACATTTCTACGTGTTTCGAGTTTAAACCGGACACTCAAGCGATATTTATAAAAGTTGTGTATTTTTAGCACACCACTTTGTAGAAAGAGATCTTTGCTTGGCGAGTCCCAGGGGACATTGTAAACATGACGAAGGAACTTTTTCTGAAAAATGTAGATACGCTGAAGACAGCTAACCGTAGCTGTGCCCCACACTAGATGGCAGTAGTTTAAATAGGAGTAGAAAAGTGAATTGTAGAGGAGTAACTTTACTGTTCTTGGAATGACGTATCTGAGCCGACTTATGACTCCGGTTATTTGAGCCAGTTTCGTGACAATATGGTCCGTGTGGTGTTCCCAAGACATGCTGGAAGAAAAAACTACTCCAAGGCATTTAAATTGTTCAACCATGTCTATACGTCGCGAGTTTAGTTTAATCTCGATGGGGAAGGAAGTACTTTGTTTTTAGGACGAAATATGACAGCTTTTGTTTTCTTCTCATTTATACGCATGTATCTGGATTCGGACCACTTTTGTAATTCACTCAAGGTGTCATTGCATTCCCGAACAAGGAGATCAAGATCATTTCCAGTAAAAAAGATGCTAGTGTCGCCAGCGTAGATAATAAATTTTGCGGCGGAGTTAATGTTGGAGATATCATTTAGGTACATATTAAAAAGTAATGGTCCCAATATACTACCCTGGGGAACGCCAGAAGTAACTAGTTTTAGTTCAGATGTCACATTGTCTATGCTTACAGCCTGTTTTCTATGCGAAAGATGTGATTTCAGGATCATTTGAGCAAGTCCACGAATACCACAACGCTCCAAGTTTTTCAGGAGTACACTGTGGTTTACTATAGTCGGATACAACTTAAGTCTGCAGTGAAGCTCCGCCCACATTCAGCCTCCGCGCGCAGAATTCCTCCACGACGAAAAAGTAGTCTGTGGCTGAAACGTTTCTTGTTACGCAAACAAGAAGATTAGCACAAGAAAAAAGTTACGAGCTGTACAGTTCTGATACGCGGATTGTTTGATACAGTCAAGCATTAAAAAATTGATTTCGTTTACAGTTGCGATTCGCCAGCGGAGTAATACAAGACGCCGCGGACCGCGGCCCAGTGTTAGCAACTGCTGTTTTTATAAGTTGTATCCTACTATAAATCGAATGCCTTCGAGAAGTCCACGAAGACACCAATAACAAAGGCCTTATTTTCAAACTGTGTTAGTATATATTCCTTTTGTTCGAGTAGTGCTAACTCGGCAGATTTATTTTTACAAAACCCAAATTGATTAGGTGACAAAAGGTTATGTTTATCAATAAAATCAGACAACCGTGTATAGAGAACTTTTTCAAAAGCTTTCGAGAATATTGGGAGTATCGATACTGGTCTATAATTTCCTAAATCATTGCGGTCTCCTTTCTTATACAAAACCGTTACTTTGGCTATTTGCATTTTTTTAGGAAATGTGCCCGTAGTAAAGCATAAGTTAAATATATCTGCAAGAACAGGGGCAATAACTCTTATAACATGCTTGACAGGCCTCACTTGAATGCCGTCAATGTCACAGCTATGGCTGGTATTTAGGCTTTGTACGACTGATATAACCTCCTCTGTCGTAATTGGGTTCAGAAATATTGTGTCCCTATTGTAAGAGCTAAAATAGGTGTTGAAATCACTTGACGGGGTGTTATGGGCAAGGGTGGTAAAAAAGTTGTTGAAGGCATCTGCCAACTCTCTGCCGGATACATCTTTGTTATCAAGCTTTAAAGCCCGCGGGGCAGCCTGTGGTTGCTCACGCCTCAGTAAGAAATTCAACCTTGACCACAACAGATCGTGGCGACCATTTTTAATTTCAAGAAATGTCGCTAAGTATTCCGCACGAGCGAGACGTAGCTTTTTTGTTAATCATTTCTGTATTTCTTAAAAATGCTTAGGTCATCTGTTGAACGTGTGTTTAAAAAGATTTTGTACAGTTTGTCTTTCGTTTTAATTTCTTGGCGCAACTCAGAAGATATCCAAGGTTTGCGAGTTTTACGCTTTATTGCACGCACTTTTAGCGGGAAAGAGGAATGGTAGAGCTGTTTAAATACTCGGAGGAAGTCATCGTAAGCCTCATTTGCGTCACTGGTAACGTGAATACTATCCCACTCAACTTGTTCTAGTGAACTGTGAAATGAATTGAGGGTAGCATTGGTTATACTTTGGTACTTCGCTTTCTCCTGTCGGTACTTTACCAGTCTAGTCTTATTTATGCATGCAAACACTGGAAGGTGGTCACTGATCGCACATGATTTTACGCCCGACTCAACTATCGGTTGGGAAGTGTTCGTAATCAGCAGATCAAGAAGTGACTCACTTTCTTGTGTTACCCTTGTTGGATCGTTAATAAGATTAATAAATCCGTTCGAGGCCAAGACTGCGTTAAAGTCTCTAGTAGAGGAGTTATCCTTCAACATATCGATATTAAAATCACCTCCAGCTATTAGAGTGTATTTGTTATCTGTTATAAATGAAAGAAAACAGTCGTAAAATTCCAAAAACCTAACCATATTTCCCTTCGGTGGACGATAGCAAACCGAAAACACGAACCTGCCAGTACAGGCTGATAGCACTTCAAAATCTTCAGTAATAAGACTGTACGAGTCCAACTTGTCGCATTCAATGTCATCTGACACCAGTAAAGCCACTCCACCCCCCCCGGAGGCCGGAGCGGTTCAAGTAATAAGTTTTGTAATTGGTCATCCTGAAAACGTCGGAATCATCTGTGCTCCAAGTCTCACTGAGCATGATCAAAGAAAAAGGAAATGAAAATTCGCCAAAGAACTCCTCTAAACACAATATCTTGTTTTTTTACAGAGCGTGCGTTCAGGTGAATAGCGTTAAGCGTTGTCAGCGCAACACACGAAGCAGTGCGGTTCAAGTCACTCGGCAGATAATACATCTGCTGCATTTCGATTATGTTTCAAGAAGAAACTCGAAAGATACCATGCTGAGTGCTATAGCCGATCCAAATCGCTCTTTCCCTTCACATGAATGGCACTCATTCCCTCACTTGGCCTAACGAAAACCTTTCCATTGACATACCAAGTGAACTTATAGCCTTTTTCTTTGGCACAGACTTTAGTTGCCTGAAGCAGTTCTCTATTTCGGCGTGTTAAATTTTCTTGCATGAAAATGGGCGGGTCGCTATCTTTTAAGTTCTTCTTATTCTTCAACCAGTTTTCTCTTGTAGCTTGCTTCGCAAAACGCACAATGATGCCTGGCGTCTTATCACGTTTAGCGGGAAGTCGATGAACAGTTGCTATCTCCGATTCCATCAAGCGAGGCACTCGAAGTTTATCAGCCACGTTATTCAATATGACTGTTAGATCCTCATCCTGCACTTCTTGTATGCCATACAGTTCCAAGTTCAGCTGCCTGCTTCGGAATTCAAGATCGTGTATCTCCTTTTCAAACTGAGCTTGTGCTGCCTGATTTAAGTCATCCTTTTTGTCAAGCTCCGATATCCTCTTCTTTAGGTCCATGATATCAGCCTCTTGATGGCCGACCTTTTGCTCAAATTCATCAAACTTCGAAGATATGAAGCTAAGAGACTCCTCCATGCTTTCAATTTTTTCTGCCAGGGGCATCAGCCGCTCTAACTTTTGGTTAATTGAGAAGAGCACAAGTTTGATATCTGTTTCAGAGCCTCTTTACTACATGTATTGCTACATGTACTCTACATGTACTCTACATGTACTCTCTTTACTACATGTATTGCTACTTCCTGCACTTCTGCATGATGGGCACTGCCACACTTTCTTTGTGGCCTCATACTTCGATTTGAAGGTCTTTTCAGTAAGACCAGCACATTTTCCAAAGTGATAGTTGCTCTCGCATTTGGAACATTCCACAAATGGCTCATCCTCAGAGATGATCACATCACACGTGCTACAGGAATCAGACATTGCTTGAAGTGTACAGAAGTACTCGCAAAAGGAATCTCAGTAATGCAAAAAGCATAGCAAATGTCAACAAATGTCAGCAAATGGCAGCAGCAGCAGCAGCAGAAATACTACTAAAATAGATATTATGGAAACATACGCTTACTAACCTGCAAAAGAGCAGTTTTTCAAATGGTGTTCACGGCTTGCTGCCGCTGCTGCCAAGTGACGGGTGGCCGAAGATGCTCCGCTTTTTGTTGGGTCGAGCTGGCTGGGTGCGCATGTGCAGATGACTTCTTGCCAGGAATCCCTCGTCACTGGGGCGGATCCGTGAAATGTAGAGCCAGAAGTCGACGCAGCGCTTCGAATGCACGTTCGGTGGGGCCTCGAAGTAGACGGCACTGCAAAAGAGCAGTTTTTCAAATGGTGTTCACGGCTTGCTGCCGCTGCTGCCAAGTGACGGGTGGCCGAAAATGCTCCGCTTTTTGTTGGGTCGAGCTGGCTGGGTGCGCATGTGCAGATGACTTCTTGCCAGGAAATCCCTCGTCACTGGGGCGGATCCGTGAAATGTAGAGCCAGAAGTCGACGCAGCGCTTCGAATGCACGTTCGGTGGGGCCTCGAAGTAGACGGCACTGCAAAAAAGCAGTTTTTCAAATGGTGTTCACGGCTTGCTGCCGCTGCTGCCAAGTGACGGGTGGCCGAAAATGCTCCGCTTTTTGTTGGGTCGAGCTGGCTGGGTGCGCATGTGCAGATGACTTCTTGCCAGGAAATCCCTCGTCACTGGGGCGGATCCGTGAAATGTAGAGCCAGCAGTCGACGCAGCGCTTCGAATGCACGTTCGGTGGGGCCTCGAAGTAGACGGCACTGCAAAAGAGCAGTTTTTCAAATGGTGTTCACGGCTTGCTGCCGCTGCTGCCAAGTGGATATGTTATTCGTAGACATCAGAACGGATGGCGAGATAGAGCTATGGTGCGCGTTAAAAATGAAACAGACGGCTTTTCTTTGGAACATTTCAAGTTTTTTTATATTGCCACATATCATTGTAGTGTCCGTTCGTTCGCGCAAGGCCGCAGGAAAGGGGTGTTATCATTTCTGTTCGTGACGCGAGAAGCGACCGGACTAATCTCGATTGATCACAGCCATGCCGAGCTGCACCTGCGTGTTTCCAGATTACTCTAGATGATCTTGACCTGTTATCTCGAAGTTTCCTTGCCGGCTTTAAACTGAACGATGCTGCAAGCAGAGGGTATTCGTAGTTCGACGACCGACGAGCACGTTTGTTGCTTACGCCGCCGAGTGATTCAGTTCTTTTGCGGGCGCAAGTCAGCCAAAATAAAGAGCTTCGTTTGCAAGACTGGTTGGTGTCTTCCTGACCGCTGGACTGCCGTCACTACAACGTGAGATCTGGTGGAGGGGCTGGGTAGCCTTTCATGTTCCGGACACCCCCTGCAAGTCGTGACGCCAGCCCTCTGAGTAATCTACCGCAGGACCAGAGTCCAGTCCACCGCGCAAGCCGACGCCTGCAATGGAACGCACCAGAGTTCGGGATTCTGCCGGACCCTACCCGGAAGCGGAAGCCAGGAGCAACGTCTACCATGAGCTTGCCCCAGACAATGACTCCGATCATTCTTCAGCAGCCCCGGGTGCCACCAACCTTCGACGCTTCGCCTGGCGCCGACCCCGAAGAATGGCTGGAACAGTTCGACCGTGTGGCTCTCTTTAACAACTGGTATGATGCCATGAAAATTAGGTACGTCTTCTTCGCCTTGGAGGGACCAGCAAGAATCGGGTTTGAGAATGATAAAGCTAGCTTTACGGATTGGGAAACCTTCAAGGGGCAGCTTCTCAAGACCTTCACAAACGTCGTGAGAAAGGAGAGAGCCCACCAGCTGCTACAGTCTCGCATACAACACCCAAACGAGACCGTTGCAGTATACACTGAGGAGATGAAGCGTCTCTTCCCGCGTGCCGACTCGAGCATGAAGGAAGAAGAAAAGGTCAAGCTGCTTATGCGAGGAGTTAAAGAGCAACTCTTTGCGAGCCTCGTACGGAACCCACCGAAAACCGTCGCGAAATTCGTAGAAGAGGCATCCACTATGGAAAAAACTCTTGATGTCCGAGCCCGCCAGTATGACCGCCACCAGCGCATTTTCTCAGCAAACTGCCTGGACACCGCTATCAACGATAACCTGCGGGAGGTTATCCGTCAAGTTGTGCGAGAGGAGCTCCGCCGATTGCTGCCAACGGGAACGCAGCCGCAGCTTTCATCGCTCACAGACGCCATCCGGGATGATGATCAACAGGCCTTGGGTGTGACGCCGACCACCACGCAGCCTATGGAGCCCCCAGCCATGACTTACGCCGCAGATGTGCGCCGTCCTGCACCTCGACGACGGGACTCAAGCCACTATCGCCCTCAGCCAGCTGCGATGGACCGCCGCCCTCTCGCCCCAACCCGCCCGTCCAACCCGCCACGAGCGTCGCTCACAGCCGACGAAATGCGACGAGTGCAGAACTCCGGACCAGCGCCGCCCACTATGCTTCCACTGCGGCGAAGCCGGTAACGTCCTCCAGCACTGCCTATACAGAAGAATGGGCATCCGCGGGTTCTCTTACGACGCTCCACGACCCCGACCCGGCCAGCGACCAGCCGAAATCGAGGAGTTTTTGCGTAGGGAAAAATACTCATCGCCGATCCGCCTATCACGTTCCCCGTCGCCATTGTCCCCGCGCTTTGTATCTCCTAGCCGAGGTTACGCCGTGCGTGGACGCTCCCCCAGCCCCCGAAGGTTAAACTGAATAAAGCAGCCTCTGGAGGAGAGGTTGCTTCTAAGCGCAAGGAGAAAGATTCTCCACCGACAACAACTGCGACGACACCTCCAACGACACCTCCAATGACACCTCCAACGACACCTCCAACGACACCTCCGACGACACCTCCGACGACACCTCCGGCGACACTTCCGGCGACACCTACGACGACACCTACGATGACAACACCGACGACGACGCGGCCAGACTTGGCGCCTTTACCGCTGCCCATAGCAGTAACGTCGGAGTACGCCCACCGCAGTCTCACTGCCCGACAAAGCCGAGATCGTACACCGAAGACAACGTGCAATACGGAAACACGAACAAGTGACCTTAAGGTTATGGTCGACGGTCACACGGTTACTGCCTTGGTGGACACCGGAGCTGACTACTCCGTCATGTGTGGGCCACTCGCTGTCCGACTCAGGAAAGTAACAACGACTTGGGATGGCCCGCAGATCCGCACCACAGGTGGTAACCTGATTACGCCGTCAGGACGCTGCACTGCACCGCGAGAGTTACTGTAAATGGGAGAACCTATGCTACAACCTTCCTGGTCCTACAGCAATGCTCGCGTGACGCGATTTTGGGAATGGACTTCCTGAATGAACATCGGGCGATCATCGACCTTCGATCTAAGTCTATCAAGCTTTTTACGGAGAACGCCATACCTGCTGCAACGAGCGCAACTCATCACGTTGCCTTAAACGTCCTCGACGAAGCATTGAGGTTGCCGCCCCGATCGAGTGTCCTCGCCTGCATAGGTACTGGAGACATCGAAACTGCCGAAGGCGTCATCGAGGGGAACACCCAGCTACTCCTGGATCGAGGACTGGCCGTCGCAAGGGGAGTCGCCCAAATCCGAAATGGCCAAGCCCAGGTGTTGCTAACCAACTTCACCGAAGAATACCGGCATCTCAACAAAGGTACGACGATTGCTTTTCTCGACGAGCTGGCAGACACCAGAGACGTATTTGCCCTCCCCAACCAACCCGCAGTACCATCTGACCAAGGCCAGCAACCCAGTTTTGATATCAACCCAGCATTACCCCCGAGCATACAAGACCAAATACGCAGTCTGCTTCAAAGATACAGCGATTGATTCTCATCGGCATCGAATGGGCGACGAAAGCGGCTTGCCAAGCACCGCATTGTCACAGACGAACACGACCGACCACTGCGGCAGAGCCCCTACCGCGTATCCCCGCTGGAACGCCAAGCCATCCGCAAGCAAGTAGAGGAAATGCTACGTGACGACGTCATCCAGGCATCGAGGAGCCCCTGGGCAGCACCAGTCGTCCTAGTGAAAACGAAAGACGGCACCCTTCGCTTCTGCGTCGATTACCGCCGCCTGAACAGCATTAAGAAGAAGGATGTCTACCCCTCCCTCGCATTGATGACACATTGGATCGGCTGTGCAACGCTAAGTACTTCTCATCGATGGACCTGAGGAGCGGCTACTGGCAAATTGAAGTCGACGAAAGAGATCGCGAGAAGACTGCGTTCATCACACCAGACGGACTCTTCGAGTTCAAGGTGATGTCATTCGGCCTGTGCTCTGCCCCAGCGACGTTCAAGCGAGTAATGGATACGGTGTTCGCAGGCTTGAAGTGGCAAATTTGTCTAGGCTACTTAGATGACGTTGTTGTCTTCTCCACAAGCTTTGAAGACCACCTCAGAAGGCTTCGGATAGTGCTGGAAACAATCAAGTCTTCAGGCCTAACACTGAAACCAGAGAAGTGCCACTTCGCCCACGAGGAGCTGCTGTTCCTTGGTCAAGTCGTAAACAAGGATGGAGTTCGCCCAGACCCTCAGAAGACGTCTGCGATCGCAGAGTTCCCACAGCCTGATGATAAAAAAGCTATACGCAGATTTCTTGGATTGTGCGCGTATTACCGGCGGTTCGTCAAGAACTTTTCCCGCAGCGCTGAGCCTTTGACCCAACTTACCAAGGCAATGCGAAGGCAAGATAACCGCTGGTGCTTAAGGGTAACGGAGTGGATTCCAAGAGAAAGCAAACGTAGCAGGAGACGGCAGAAAGTTAGGTGGGCGGATGAGATTAAGAAGTTTGCGGGGATACAGTGGCGACCACTGACAAAGGACAGGGTTAATTGGAGAGACATGGGAGAGGCCTTTGCCTTGCAGTGGGTGTAGTCAGGCTGATGATGATGATGGTGATGACCAAGGCGGACGTGCGTTTTAAATAGGAAATGCCGCAAGAGGAAGCTTTCAAAGAGGTAAAGCGCAGCTTACAGTCCCCTCCTGTGCTCGGGCACTTTGACGAAAACGCCGAAACCGAAATCCATACCGACGCAAGCAGTGTGGGCTTAGGAGCGGTGCTCGTTCAGAAAAGTGGTGGAGAGGAAAACGTTATCGCGTACGCCAGCCGTTCACTGTCGAAAGCCGAAGCCAACTATTCAACCACCCAGAAAGAATGTCTCGCCATTATTTGGGCCACGTCCAAATTTCGCCCCTTCCTATACGGACGACCATTCAAGGTGGTGAGCGATCACCATGCTCTGTGCTGGCTGGCCAATTTGAAAGATCCCTCCGGCCGCCGTGCTCGTTGGATCCTGCGTCTTCAAGAATTCGACTTAACTGTAGTCTACAAATCTGGCCGCAAGCATTCCGACGCAGACTGCTTGTCGCGAGCCCCCGTCGACGCAGCAAGCGAAGACGACGACGATGCTTTCTTAGGACCGGTAAGCGCCAGCAGTTTGGCGCAGCAGCAGCGCTCGGATCCTGAGTTGCAAAGCATAGTTGATTACCTGAAAGGCAAGACCGCATCGCCTCCTCGAGGGTTCAAGCGCCAACTGTCGTCCTTCGTCGTTCACAATAATGTCCTCCTGAAGAAGAACTTCGCGTCCAACAGGACATTACATCTTCTTGTCGTGCCCAAGAATCTTAGGCAAGATATTATGCACGCATGTCATGATGAGCTGACTTCGGGGCATCTCGGGATTGCTCGCACGTTCCACCGCATCTAGGAGAAGTACTATTGGCCGCGGCTAGCTGCCGACGTTTCACATTATGTGAAAACGTGCCGTGAGTGTCAGAGACGCAAAACGCCTCCGATTAGACCAGCCGGACTCCTGAACCCCATACCACCTCCAACTAAGCCCTTTCAGCAAATAGGAAGGGACCTCCTCGGCCCCTTTCCGAATTCATCATTAGGTAACAAGTGGATCATCGTGGCCACCGACTACATGACCCGATACGCAGAAGCGAAAGCGTTGCCTAATGGTACCGCAACAGAAGTCGCAAAATTTTTTGTCGAACAAATTCTACTGCGACACGGCGCCCGCGAAGTGCTCATTACAGACAGAGGAACGGCGTTTACAGCGGAGCTGACGTAAGCCATTTTAAACTACAGCCAGACAAGCCATCGGAGGACAACTGCCTGCCATCCACAAACAACGGACTCATAGAGCGTCTGAACAAGACCATCGCAGACATGCTCTCCATGTACATCGGCGCCGAACACAAGACGTGTGACTCCATTCTGCCCTACATGATCTTCGTCTATAATACTGCTGTCCAGGAGACAAGTAGGTTTACCCCATTCCAGCTGGTATACGGCAGGAAGCCCACAACAACACTCGACGCAATTCTCCCGCACGTTTCCGACGAAGACAACCTCGACGTCGCCGCCTACCTTCATCGCGACTAGGAAGCCCGAAGACTTGCGCGGCTTCGCATTCAAGACCAGGAGCACACCGACGCCCGACGCTACAATCTGCGCCGACGAGACACGCATTACAAGCCAGGTGATCGTGTTTGGATACGGACACCAGTTCGCCGCCGTGGATTGAGTGAAAAGCTGCTGCGACGCTACTTTGGCGCGTACAGGGTTCTCCGTCGCATCGGTGACCTCGACTATGAAGTCATCCCCGACGGCACGACAGCATCTCAGCGACGCCGCACACGCCCGGAAGTCGCACATGTACGCCTGAAGCCATATTATGAACGGTAAAGGACTCGAAGTTTGCATTCTCCGTGTTTATTTTCATTTTAAAGCATCGAGACGATGGTTCTTTGGGAGGGGGGTAATGCCACGTATCATTGTAGTGTCCGTTTGTTCGCTCAAGGCCGCAGGAAAGGGGTGTTATCATTTTTTTCGTGACGCGAGAAGCGACCGGACTAATCTCGATTGATCAAAGCCATGTAGCTGCATCTACGTGTTTGCAGATTACTCTAGATGATCTTGACCTGTTATCTCGAAGTTTCCTTGCCGGCTTTAAATTGAACGATGCTACGAGCAGGGGGTATTCGTAGTTCGACGACCGACGAGCACGTTTGTTGCTTACGCCGCCGAGTGATTTAGTTCTTTTGCGGGCGCAAGTCAGCCCAAATAAAAGCTTCGTTTCCAAGACTGGTTGGTGTCTTCCTGACCGCTGGACTGCCTTCGCTACCACTTGACAATATCTCTTTTTCAGAACGGATTCCATATGACCAAAGCATGCTCAAGTTTCGGACGAAGTAGTGTGTTGAAGGCAAGTTGTTTAAGTTCAGAGGAAGCGTGTTTTAATTTGTGTCTTATAAGCCCAAGATTTCTTGAAGCAGACGAGCAAATGTTTTTAATGTGGCTGGACCATGAAAGGCGATTTGTAATGGTGACTCCAAGATATTTGTATGCCGTTTTCGCCTGTGAATCCGAATTCAACATATTTCGTTGACCACGCGGGCCGCAGAGTTGGCGGTGTACTTCTGGCCATCATGCAGAAAAGTGATCACTCCTGTGCCTATCGAAGTCACGTCGTGCCTTGAACCGGTATGGGTTCGGTTGAGATGTGGTCCCACGGACGTCATCATTGCCGTTATTTACCACCCTCCGGTCATGAATTCTTCATTTTCAAGTAACTTTTCTAATTTACTAAGCGATCTTACTTGTCGTTTTCCGAATTCAAGCTTGCTTTTACTTGGTGACTTTAACTTTCAGGCCATTAAATTGTAGTCATTAACAGCTCCTGCCAATGATCCTGAAGCTCAGGCTTTTCTCCAGTCCTGTCTCGATTTCTCTGTGCAACAACTTCTTCTTGAACATACGCGTCGTTCCGCCACTACAGCCAATATTCTCGATCCTATCCTGACAAATAATCCTTAACTTTGCTCCAACATTGCGCACTTAGAATGCCTTTCCGGCCATTCCATAATCACGGGAGACCTGAATTTTGTGCCCCATAAAAAAGCAACTCGTACTAAACAAATAAGGTGCTACAATCGAGCAAACTTCGGTTAAACAAACGCTCACTTGTCAGTCTTTGCTGATCATTTTCTTCACGATTTTTCGTCACGCTCCGGCGAAATGAACTGGAACCTGTTCAGCGTGAAACTTGCTGCTCTCATTGACAGATTCATACCAGTCATCAGTATCCCATGCACACACAGCGCCTTGGTTTAATAGGCGGCTACGTCGCCTTAATAACAAGAAAAAGCGTCTTTACAGACAGGCCGACAAGAACAGAAACTCCGAATGTTGGCAACGGTATAAACTATGTGATAAGGAATATCACTCTGAGTTGATATTTGCGTAGGCACTTCTTCACACGCGATCTACCGGCAATGCTAACAAATAATCCACGAAAGTTCTGGCAGATAATAAACCCGTCTAATCATCCCGACATTACTCTTACCAACGCGGAAGGCAGCAGTGTTCCAGTGGCCGAATGTTCCGATCTTTTCAATAACGCATTCACATCCGTTTTTACCCGTGAAGATCTACCTCTACCTCCTATTTCTGTCAGCACTTCTAATATGTCAATGTCCGAAATATGTATCAGTGAGACCGGTATCTTATCCTTTCTAGGGAAGCTTAAAACATCAGCATCAGGTCACCTTGGCTTTAATAACAAAATACTCAAAATTCATCTGTGTTCATCCCATCTGTCCGCTATTTTTTCGGAATCTCTATCATCTGGCGTGATTCCGCTGGACTGGCGCCTAGCTAAAGTTGTGCCAATTTTCATGTCTGACGATCGTTCCTCACCATTAAATCACTGAACCATTTCACTAACTAGGACTGCTTGCAACCTTCTTGAATGTGTAATTCACTCGCAGATAATTAACTATCTTGAAGAACATGATATTATCTTTAAATATCGACATGGGTTCCGTAAAGGCTACTCATGCGAAACGCAACTTGCCGGATTCATTCAAGACTTACATTCATCGATTGATGCTGGCACTCAAGTCGACTCCATAGTCGACTCTTCATCAATCAAGTCGACTCTTGATTTTTCTAAAGCTTTCGACAGGGTACCTCACAACCGCTTATTAATGAAACTGATGAGACCGTCATACTAGGAAAAACCAAAAATGAACACGCGCGGCTGGCTTTAGAAGCTTTCCACATAAAGGAAAACGCTGTAGATCTTATCAGTGATACGTCCGTGACTCTGTACGTAGCCGAAATCAATTTTTTGCGTTCGCGTCTGCGTTAACAGCCCTTGGCATGACTATTGTTGTTAAAGATTGCATTTGTATAAGTATGCGTTCCCAAGAAGAAGTAAACAGCTGTTAGTGCGCTTGTGTGTGTCTCTGTGTCTTTTCTTCGTGGTTCGTCCCGTGGTTGCGCAACCTACACCTTCAAAATATTCTTTCTCTCCCGGAATTTTCATCACGTGGGGGGGGGGGGGGGGCGCAAAGTGATAGCAGGATGCTGGTGGGATCATGTATGGCCCCAACATGTAAATAACATATCCTGAATGTTAATAAACTTATAACAGGGTTGTGTACAATTTTCTTCTGTGTAAATTCATAAAGAACTTCTTTGTCACTTCGGCCACCCCTTGCGATTTCGGATTAAATTTCCGTCTTGCATTTATTAAAAAAAGCTGGCTTTCGTGCATTCGATATTTACTTACTTCATTTGCTACTCCCTGCCCCTTGCCTTTCTTTTTCGTAAAGTTATTTGTGAATCATTTCCATATTGCGATTTTATGTCGTTTCCGTAAAAAAATATTGATGATTTGACTGTTTTACTGGTTGGGTATTGCCAATATGTTTTTAGGCTTTTATAATTTCTAACATACCATCTGTCACTTCGGAGACACAGCCGATGACAGGTGTGATGACGAAATCACATTGTAGAGAAAACAGGCCCGAATTTCGCGTTTTTTCGCGTCTTTGCAGTTAATCGACTACGTTGCTAGTGTACTGCCTGGTTACTTGATTACTGTTTCGCATGTTCTGTACGCTATTACTTGTGATAGCCATCATGGATTAAAACAAAATACCCTAGCGACAAGGGGGAAAGTTTGGCTTCAGCGTCCCACTAGTTTGCCCATCGTTACTTCCCGCTTTTGTTCGTCGAAAAATAATCACGCGCTTGAATTTTCCTACATCATGCCTCTCTAAGGTAGCTTAATGAGAAAATGTGCATTATTGAGGCAGCAAATATCGCTATAATTTACTTGCTTCAACCAGCCTGAGCTCAATACCGTGTCCGCAGACGGTTCGGCCGTTGCCAGTATTCGCGGCGTGGCCAATGTCAAGTCACGGACGATCGTTTATTATGTAGCCGTGAAAAGAGCGAAGTTAGATAAAGGGATTCCCCTGACAGCCTTCCTTCTTGTGAAGAGAGTAAATGCCCGAGCAGCATAAATGAGTTTCGATCAAGTTGCGCCCAGCTTGTCTCGGTGGGCTCAGGGGGAAAACCGGATGACGTCGCTTCCTTTTGCGGAGAGGCCGCGCGCACTTGGAAACTTGCCCAACTCCGTACGCTGATAGGATCACTCTATAAAGAAAACACACGACTCCGTGCTCGTCACTGCGAAGAGAAATCAGATAATGCTCTTTTGAACCGACTGGTCACGTCACTACCCTGTTTTTCGCGTTCTGCATTTATCAATTTCAGGAATCGTTTGCAGAACGCCGCAGGGTCAATGGCATGAAAAAACGGCGCACTTAGCGCCCTTTCCATCTACATTGAGCTCCTGTATGTATAAGTGAGGCCCATACGATATAATTAATATGGTAGAATCGGAAGCAAACGATATGCATTGTCGTCGCTGGTACACAACGTGTTCAGGTCATTCAAACGGACAAGGTGGCCTACTGGACGACAGCGCTGTGTCGTCCGTTTTCTTCTCTTTTGTTTTATTCAAGATGCTTAACAAACTAGCCCGCCAAAACGTGTTAACTCTACTGGATCCGACCATTCAGCTTGCAAAAACTAAAATTTTTGTTTTCATAATTTTATTTATAGCCCACCTTCACATTTAATTGTTTAACAGCGCAAAAAAGAGAAGAAGCACATAGGTACACGACAAAACAAAGCGCCTACTTCTAATTGGTTTTATTACACACGTGAAACGTGCACATATAGCTTTCATCGTCGCATGCGCCGACAAGTCACCGAAAGATCATGAACGACGTGATAAGGCACACTCCAGCAATTTCGTTTAATACTATGAAATTTTTGTGTCGCTTACGTACAAGTTTCCTTTCTTTTTATAAAAAACTGTACTGTCAACTCCCTCACTTTGGTGTCTACTTTTGCCCAGATTGCGTGCGTCAGCGAAGCATGGCAAACAATTGCGGGACGGGCGCCCTTTGATGCGCTTAGGTAGATGTGTGCCTTTGAAATTTTTGTGTCGCCACACACAAGTTGCCTTTCTTTTTGATAAAAAAACACAATTAGCTCCCTGACTTTTGTGTCTGCTTCTGCCCAGAATGCGTACGTCTGTGAAGGATGGCTAACAGTTGCGGGACGGGCACCATTTAATGTGCTTAGGTAGATGTGTGCCTTCCTTCAACTGTTTATTTATTTATTTATTTATTCATTACGGCCAGCAACCTTTTGGCCGCCAAGACAGCAGTGGTTAAAAACAATGAAACACAAAACACGAACAAAATTATCATATGAACAATCATCACTCAATCAACAACACTTCAATTCAACAGTTATTAGCGAAGTGGCACTTTCAAGAAAAGTTGCAATCGATGCGCAGCAATCACAGGTAGGGAACAGCGGCTGCCACAAAGGATTCGGTCGCTGACAGGCTCACCACCTCATCCGGCAACCCGTTCCACTCAACAATGGTCCTTGGGAAAAAGGAAGCCTTGTGCGCGTTTGCTCGACATTAGGGTACCAAAATTGTGTTTCATCCGGGCAGGACGTGCCGTGTTAAATTGCAAGTACAGTCTTTGTCAAAATTAACCTAGCTGCACGTTTTTTTTCTTGTCAGTCGTATATTAAAGCTATTATTCCAGCCCTCAAGCTCTAAATCTCTGTATGGTAAGAAGAACCCCTGTTCTCACCTTCAATGAACTTTTTGATCTTTAGGGAATCCGTAAGGGCTCTGTTACACGAATGAGAAGCAAACCATGGATCCTGGTTACTTTTGACAAAGACTGCAGGTTTGGAAATCTAGTTTTATTTGTTTGTTAACAATGTTGAACATCAGTTTGAACAGTGCAACTTTCGTCGTGATTCGAGTGTGCAAAGACCGGACCGTTTATAAAGATCTGATACGGAGACCTGCCTACCATAAGCATTGTAAATAAAACGAAGCGCTTTTTTTCTGAACACGTTTAACGCGTTGGTTGGTTGGTTTATGGGGTTTAACGTCCCAATGCGACTAAGGCTATGAGAGACACCGTAGTGGAGGGCTCCGGAAATTTCGACCACCTGGGGTTCTTTAACGTGCACTGACATCGCACAGTACACGGGCCTCTAGAATTTCTCCTCCAAAGAAATTCAGCCGCCGCGGTCGGGATCGAACCCGCGTCTTTCGGGCCAGCAGCCGAGCACCATAACCGCTCAGCCACCGCGGCGGGGTTTTAACGCGTTTAGTTTCTGTTGTAGTGTGTGGATCCAAAACTACATCTGCGCACTCAAGCAGCGGGCGTACGAGAGATGTGTATGCAGCTAGTTTTGTTTTGCTGTTGCAGTGTTTAAAGAGATGCTTGAGCAACCAAAGACGTTTTAATGCTGCAGAGACGATGTTTTTAATATGCGACTTCCAGCTTTGTTTGGAGCCGATAATTACGCCCAATTATTTGAACTGGTCAACTCGGGCCACCACTGACCTTGTACGCGTAAGGAAATGACATTTTTTACGTGCTACTGTCTTTTTAGCGCATTTCGAGACGTTTAAAGTCATCTCCCACGCATGGCACCAGTCAGTAATAGCCATTAGATAGTTGTCTGGAGCGGCCTGATCTTCGATTGCCTCAATGTTATGGTAGACGATGCAGTCATCCGGAAAAAAAAAAACGGCTGCGAACTGGAGAGTCGATGGCTAGGTCATTCAGATAAACAAGAAAAAGAAGGGGCCCCTTGGACCGAGCCTTCAGGAACCCCGGAAAGTACTGAGGCTGTTTGGGACTTCAATTTTGTTATCTGGGCGTATTGATGGCGATTAGAAAGATAAGAGTCAAGCCACATTGCAAGTTGTTTATCATTTAAGATAGTCCTAAGTTTTGTCATTTAATTCGGGTGGGACACGCGGTCAAAGGCTTTTTGGAAATCGAGGAAAATTACATCTATTTGGTGACCTTTGTCCAGCGTCGCAAAAAATTCTTTTGTAATATGAAGCAGCTGCGTCACTGTCGATAGGCCGCGCCGAAAGCCATGCCCGCGAAAAAGCACTCCCTTTCTACAGATGAGGTCACGTGTTTAAAAATGAAGTGGTCAATAACCTTGCTGGCAGTGCACAACAAAGAAATCGACCTATAATTCACAAAGGAATACTTATCACCAGATTTGTGAATCGGTACAACCTTCCCTGTTTTCCAATCGTTAGGAACTTCACCTTTATGCCGACTTGCTCTGAAGATAATGAATAAAAATTTCGCGCACCATTCAGTGTATGTGTGAAGGAAGCAGTTTGGAACATCATCAGGTCCGGATGACTTCTTTGTGTCGAGGTGAAGTAATGCTGAAAAAATTCCCTGCTCGCTTATGGTGAGGTCAGGTATATCAAAATTTGTAGCTCTAAATTCTACAACCATATCTTTTCTGCGCAGAAATGTGCTGGAAAAGTGGTCATTGAAAGCTGGCGCTATTATACATGTGTCTGTAACGTCAGAGCTGTTCAGACAGATTGAGCTTGCAGGATCTTGCTTATCTGTTAGGTGCCTCCAGAACTTTTGGGGATTGCTAGTAAGAAAATCGAACATTTTCA